>NC_087368.1:870716-1025102 GCF_030014295.1 Loxodonta africana
CTCTCTCTCTATCCTCCCATCCTCCCTCCAGACAAGAGTTGCCAACACAATCTCAAGTGTCCACCTGATATAATTAGCTCACTCTTCGTCAGCGTCTCTCTCCCACCCGCTGACCAGTCCCTTTCATGTCTGATGAGTTGTCTTCAGGGATGGTTCCTGTCCTGTGCCAACAGAAGGTCTGGGGACCATGGCTGCCGGGATTCCTCCAGTCTCAGTCAGACCATTAAGTCTGGTCTTTTTATGAGAATTTGGGGTCTGTATCCCACTGATCTCCTGCTCCCTCAGGGGTCCTCTGCTGTGCTCCCTGTCAGGGCAGTCATCGATTGTGGCCGGGCACCAACTAGTTCTTCTGGTCTCAGGATGATGTAGGTCTCTGGTTCATGTGGCCCTTTCTGTCTCTTGGGCTCTTAGTTGTCGTGTGGCCTTGGTGTTCTTCATTTTCCTTTGCTCCAGGTGGGTTGAGACCAATTGCTGCATCTTAGATGGCCGCTTGTTAGCATTTAAGACCCCAGACGCCACATTTCAAAGTGGGATGCAGAATGATTTCATAATAGAATTATTTTGCCAATTGACTTAGAAGTCCCCGCAAACCATGTTCCCCAGACCCCCGCACTTGCTCTGCTGACCTTTGAAGCATTCATTTTATCCCGGAAACTTCTTTGCTTTTGGTCCAGTCCAATTGAGCTGACCTTCCATGTGTTGAGTGTTGTCTTTCCCTTCACCTAAAGCATTTCTTATCTACTGATTAATCAATAAAAAAAACCCTCTCCCACCCTCCCTCCCTCCCCACCTCGTAACCACAAAAGTATGTGTTCTTCTCAGGTTTACTATTACTCAAGATCTTATAATAGTGGTCTTATACAATATTTGTCCTTTTGCCTCTGACTAATTTCGCTCAGCATAATGCCTTCCAGGTTCCTCCATGTTATGAAATGTGTCACAGATTCGTCACTGTTCTTTATCGATGCGTAATATTCCATTGTGTGAATATACCACAATTTATTTACCCATTCATCCGTTGATGGACACCTTGGTTGCTTCCAACTTTTTGCTACTGTAAACAGAGCTGCAATGAACATGGGTGTGCATATATCTGTTTGTATGAAGGCTCTTGTATCTCTGGGGTATATTCCCAGGAGTGGGATTTCAGGGTTGTATGGTAGTTCTATTTCTAACTGTTTAAGATAACACCAGATAGATTTCCAAAGTGGTTGTACCATTTTACATTCCCACCAGCAGTGTATGAGAGTTCCAATCTCTCCGCAGCCTCTCCAACATTTATTATTTTGTGTTTTTTGGATTAATGCCAGCCTTGCTGGTGTGAGATGGAATCTCATCGTAGTTTTAATTTGCATTTCTCTAATGGCTAATGATCGTGAGCATTTTCTCATGTATCTGTTGGCTGCCTGAATATCTTCCTTGGTGAAATGTGTGTTCATATCCTTTGCCCATTTCTTGATTGGGTTGTTTGTCTTTTTGTGGTTGAATTTTGACAGAATCATGTAGATTTTAGAGATCAGGCGCTGGTCTGAGATGTCATAGCTGAAAATTCTTTCCCAGTTTGTAGGTGGTCTTTTTACTCTTTTGGTGAAGTCTTTAGATGAGCATAGGTGTTTGATTTTTAGGAGCTCCCAGTTATCTGGTTTCTCTTCATCATTTTTGGTAATGTTTTGTATTCTGTTTATGCCTTGTATTAGGGCTTCTAGGGTTGTCCCAATTTTTTCTTCCATGATCTTTATCGTTTTAGTCTTTATGTTCAGGTCTTTGATCCACTTGGAGTTAGTTTTTGTGCATGGTGTGAGGTATGGGTCCTGTTTCATTTTTTTGCAAATGGATATCCAGTTATGCCAGCACCATTTGTTAAAAAGGCTATCTTTTCCCCAGTTAATTGACACTGGTCCTTTGTCAAATATCAGCTGCTCATACGTGGATGGATCTATGTCTGGGTTCTCAATTCTGTTCCATTGGTCTATGTGTCTGTTGTTGTACCAATACCAGGCTGTTTTGACTACTGTGGCTGTGTAGTAGGTTCTGAAGTCAGGTAAGGTGAGGCCTCCCACTTTCTTCTTCTTTTTCAGTAGTGCTTTGCTTATCCGGGGCTTCTTTCCCTTCCATATGAAATTGGTGATTTGTTTCTCTATCCCCTTAAAATATGACATTGGAATTTGGATCGGAAGTGTGTTAAATGTATAGATGGCTTTTGGTAGAATAGACATTTTTACTATGTTAAGTCTTCCTATCCATGAGCAGGGTATGTTTTTCCACTTAAGTATGTCCTTCTGAATTTCTTGTAGTAGAGCTTTGTAGTTTTCTTTGTATAGGTCTTTTACATCCTTGGTAAGATTTATTCCTAAGTATCTTATCTTCTTGGGGGCTACTGTGAATGGTATTGATTTGGTGATTTCCTCTTCGGTGTTCTTTTTGTTGATGTAGAGGAATCCAAGTGATTTTTGTATGTTTATTTTATAACCTGAGACTCTGCCAAACTCTTCTATTAGTTTCAGTAGTTTTCTGGAGGATTCCTTAGGGTTTTCTGTGTATATGATCATGTCATCTGCAAATAGTGATAACTTTACTTCTTCCTTGCCAATCCGGATACCTCTTATTTCTTTGTCTAGCCTAATTGCCCTGGCTAGGACTTCCAGCACGATGTTGAATAAGAGCGGTGATAAAGGGCATCCTTGTCTGGTTCCCGTTCTCAAGGGAAATGCTTTCAGGTTCTCTCCATTTAGAGTGATATTGGCTGTTGGCTTTGCATAGATGCCCTTTATTATGTTGAGGAATTTTCCTTCAATTCCTATTTTGGTAAGAGTTTTTATCATAAATGGGTGTTGGACTTTGTCAAATGCCTTTTCTGCATCAATTGATAAGATCATGTGGTTTTTGTCTTTTGTTTTATTTATGTGATGGGTTACATTAATGGTTTTTCTGATATTAAACCAGCCTTGCATACCTGGTATAAATCCCACTTGATCAGGGTGAATTATTTTTTTGATGTGTTGTTGGATTCTATTGGCTAGAGTTTTGTTGAGGATTTTTGCATCTATGTTCATGAGGGATATAGGTCTATAATTTTCTTTTTTTGTAATGTCTTTACCTGGTTTTGGTATCAGGGAGATGGTGGCTTCATAGAATGAGTTGGGTAGTATTCCATCATTTTCTATGCTTTGGAATACCTTCAGTAGTAGTGGTGTTAACTCTTCTCTGAAAGTTTGGTAGAACTCTGCAGTGAAGCCGTCCGGGCCGGGGCTTTTTTTTTGTTGGGAGTTTTTTGATTAACACGGTGACTTTTTAAAAGCTAGCTACTGGAGGCGGAGCCAAGATGGCGGACTAGGCAGACGCTACCTCGGATCCCTCTTACAACAAGGACTTGGAAAAACAAGTGAATCGATCACATACATAACAATCTACGAACCCTGAACAACAAACACAGATTTAGAGACGGAGAACGAACTAATACGGGGAAGCAGCGATTGTTTCCAGAGCCTGGAGCCAGCGTACCAGTCAGGTACGGCAGAAGCACAGAGAGCTGCTCCACCCCCCTGAACTAACCCTGGGAGGGGGACCAGCTGGTACCACGGGCGGCGTGGGACGCAGCCGGTAGGAGAAGTCCCCGGGAGGCAGTGACTGGTCTTGGAGCAGAAAGAGCAGTGTCCGAGCCGGGGAACCGTCCTGCAGGGATTTGGACTGGACGCAGGCGGCTTCATTAACATCTGAATAGCCTGAGCCAGAGGGAGAACTCTGATAGGGATCTGACTGCATTTTTTTTTTAGCAGATTTTCTGGAAAAACTAGTTTCCCAGTGATGGCTCGGAGACAACAATCCATATCAAACCACTTAAAGAAGCAGACCATGACAGCTTCTCCAATCCCCCAAACAAAAGAATCAAAATCTTCCCCAAATGAAGATACAATCTTGGAATTATCAGATACAGAATATAAAAAACTAATTTACAGAATGCTTAATGATATCACAAATGAAATTAGGATAACTGCAGAAAAAGCCAAGGAACACACTGATAAAACTGTTGAAGAATTCAAAAAGATTATTCAAGAACATACTGGAAAAATTAATAAGTTGCAAGAATCCATAGAGAGACAACATGTAGAAATCCAAAAGATTAACAATAAAATAACAGAGCTAGACAACGCACTAGGAAGTCAGAGGAGCAGACTCGAGCAATTAGAATGCAGACTGGGACATCTGGAGGACCAGGGAATCAACACCAACATAGCTGAAAAAAAATCAGATAAAAGAATTAAAAAAAAATGAAGAAACCCTAAGGATTATGTGGGACTGTATCAAGAAGGATAACCTGCGGGTGATTGGAGTCCCAGAACAGGGAGGGGGGACAGAAAACACAGAGAAAATAGTTGAAGAACTCCTGACACAAAACTTCCCTGACATCATGAAAGACGAAAGGATATCTATCCAAGATGCTCATCGAACCCCATTTAAGATTGATCCAAAAAGAAAAACACCAAGACATATTATCATCAAACTCACCAAAACCAAAGATAAACAGAAAATTTTAAAAGCAGCCAGGGAGAAAAGAAAGGTTTCCTTCAAGGGAGAATCAATAAGAATATGTTCTGACTACTCAGCAGAAACCATGCAGGCAAGAAGGGAATGGGACGACATATACAGAACACTGAAGGAGAAAAACTGCCAGCCAAGGATCATATATCCAGCAAAACTCTCTCTGAAATATGAAGGCGAAATTAAGATATTTACAGACAAACACAAGTTTAGAGAATTTGCAAAAACCAAACCAAACCTACACGAAATACTAAAGGATATTGTTTGGTCACAGAACCAATAATATCAGATATCAGCACAACACAAGGTCACAAAACAGAACGTCCTGATATCAACTCAAATAGGGAAATCACAAAAACAAACAAATTAAGATTAATTAAAAAAAAATAAATAAATACACAGAACAGGGAATCATGGAAGTCAATAGGTAAAAGATCACAATAATCAAAAAGAGGGACTAAATACAGGAGGCATTGAACTGCCATGTGGAGAGTGATACAAGGCGATATAGAACAATACAAGTTAGGTTTTTACTTAGAAAAATAGGGGTAAATAATAAGGTAACCACAAAAAGGTATAACAACTCTATAACTCAAGATAAAAACCAAGAAAAACGTAACGACTCAACTAACATAAAGTCAAACACTATGAAAATGAGGATCTCACAATTTACTAAGAAAAACGCCTCAGCACAAAAAAGTATGTGGAAAAATGAAATTGTCAACAACACACATAAAAAGGCATCAAAATGACAGCACTAAAAACTTATTTATCTATAATTACCCTGAATGTAAATGGACTAAATGCACCAATAAAGAGACAGAGAGTCACAGACTGGATAAAGAAACACGATCCATCTATATGCTGCCTACAAGAGACACACCTTAGACTTAGAGACACAAACAAACTAAAACTCAAAGGATGGAAAAAAGTATATCAAGCAAACAATAAGCAAAAAAGAAGAGGAGTAGCAATATTAATTTCTGACAAAATAGACTTTAGACTTAAATCCACCACAAAGGATAAAGAAGGACACTATATAATGATAAAAGGGACAATTGATCAGGAAGACATAACCATATTAAATATTTATGCACCCAATGACAGGGCTGCAAATACATAAATCAAATTTTAACAGAATTGAAAAGCGAGATAGATACCTCCACAATTATAGCAGGAGACTTCAACACACCACTTTCGGAGAAGGACAGGACATCCAGTAAGAAGCTCAGCAGAGACACGGAAGATCTAATTACAACAATCAACCAACTTGACCTCATTAACTTATACAGAACTCTCCACCCAACTGCTTCAAAGTACACTTTTTTTCTAGTGCACATGGAACATTCTCTAGAATAGACCACATATTAAGTCATAGAACAAACCTTTGCAGAGTCCAAAACATCGAAATATTACAAAGTATCTTCTCAGACCACAAGGCAATAAAACTAGAAATCAATAACAGAAAAACTAGGGAAAAGAAATCAAATACTTGGAAACTGAACAATACCCTCCTGAAAAAAGACTGGGTTATAGAAGACATTAAGGAGGGAATAAGGAAATTCATAGAAAGCAACGAGAATGAAAATACTTCCTATCAAAACCTCTGGGACACAGCAAAAGCAGTGCTCAGAGGCCAATTTATATCAATAAATGCACACATACAAAAAGAAGAAAGAGCCAAAATCAGAGAACTGTCCCTACAACTTGAACAAATAGAAAGTGAGCAACAAAAGAATCCATCAGGCACCAGAAGAAAACAAATAATAAAAATTAGACCTGACCTAAATGAATTAGAGAACATAAAAACAATTGAAAGAATTAACAAAGCCAAAAGCTGGTTCTTTGAAAAAATTAACAAAATTGATAAACCATTGGCTAGACTGACTAAAGAAATACAGGAAAGGAAACAAATAACCCGAATAAGAATGAGAAGGACCACATCACAACAGAACCAAATGAAATTAAAAGAATCATTTCAGATTATTATGAAAAATTGTACTCTAACAAATTTGAAAAACTAGAAGAAATGGATGAATTCCTGGAAAAACACTACCTACCTAAACTAACACATTCAGAAGTAGAACAACTAAATAGACCCATAACAAAAAAAGAGATTGAAACGGTAATCAAAAAATTCCCAACAAAAAAAAGCCCCGGCCCGGATGGCTTCACTGCAGAGTTCTACCAAACTTTCAGAGAAGAGTTAACACCACTACTACTGAAGGTATTCCAAAGCATAGAAAATGATGGAATACTACCCAACTCATTCTATGAAGCCACCATCTCCCTGATACCAAAACCAGGTAAAGACATTACAAAAAAAGAAAATTATAGACCTATATCCCTCATGAACATAGATGCAAAAATCCTCAACAAAACTCTAGCCAATAGAATCCAACAACACATCAAAAAAATAATTCACCCTGATCAAGTGGGATTTATACCAGGTATGCAAGGCTGGTTTAATATCAGAAAAACCATTAATGTAACCCATCACATAAATAAAACAAAAGACAAAAACCACATGATCTTATCAATTGATGCAGAAAAGGCATTTGACAAAGTCCAACACCCATTTATGATAAAAACTCTTACCAAAATAGGAATTGAAGGAAAATTCCTCAACATAATAAAGGGCATCTATGCAAAGCCAACAGCCAATATCACTCTAAATGGAGAGAACCTGAAAGCATTTCCCTTGAGAACGGGAACCAGACAAGGATGCCCTTTATCACCGCTCTTATTCAACATCGTGCTGGAAGTCCTAGCCAGGGCAATTAGGCTAGACAAAGAAATAAGAGGTATCCGGATTGGCAAGGAAGAAGTAAAGTTATCACTATTTGCAGATGACATGATCATATACACAGAAAACCCTAAGGAATCCTCCAGAAAACTACTGAAACTAATAGAAGAGTTTGGCAGAGTCTCAGGTTATAAAATAAACATACAAAAATCACTTGGATTCCTCTACATCAACAAAAAGAACACCGAAGAGGAAATCACCAAATCAATACCATTCACAGTAGCCCCCAAGAAGATAAGATACTTAGGAATAAATCTTACCAAGGATGTAAAAGACCTATACAAAGAAAACTACAAAGCTCTACTACAAGAAATTCAGAAGGACATACTTAAGTGGAAAAACATACCCTGCTCATGGATAGGAAGACTTAACATAGTAAAAATGTCTATTCTACCAAAAGCCATCTATACATTTAACACACTTCCGATCCAAATTCCAATGTCATATTTTAAGGGGATAGAGAAACAAATCACCAATTTCATATGGAAGGGAAAGAAGCCCCGGATAAGCAAAGCACTACTGAAAAAGAAGAAGAAAGTGGGAGGCCTCACCTTACCTGACTTCAGAACCTACTACACAGCCACAGTAGTCAAAACAGCCTGGTATTGGTACAACAACAGACACATAGACCAATGGAACAGAATTGAGAACCCAGACATAGATCCATCCACGTATGAGCAGCTGATATTTGACAAAGGACCAGTGTCAATTAACTGGGGAAAAGATAGCCTTTTTAACAAATGGTGCTGGCATAACTGGATATCCATTTGCAAAAAAATGAAACAGGACCCATACCTCACACCATGCGCAAAAACTAACTCCAAGTGGATCAAAGACCTAAACATAAAGACTAAAACGATAAAGATCATGGAAGAAAAAATTGGGACAACCCTAGAAGCCCTAATACAAGGCATAAACAGAATACAAAACATTACCAAAAATGATGAAGAGAAACCAGATAACTGGGAGCTCCTAAAAATCAAACACCTATGCTCATCTAAAGACTTCTCCAAAAGAGTAAAAAGACCACCTACAGATTAGGAAAGAATTTTCAGCTATGACATCTCAGACCAGCGCCTGATCTCTAAAATCTACATGATTCTGTCAAAACTCAACCACAAAAAGACAAACAACACAATCAAGAAGTGGGCAAAGGATATGAACACACATTTCACCAAGGAAGATATTCAGGCAGCCAACAGATACATGAGAAAATGCTCTCGATCATTAGCCATTAGAGAAATGCAAATTAAAACTACGATGAGATTCCATCTCACACCAGCAAGGCTGGCATTAATCCAAAAAACACAAAATAATAAATGTTGGAGAGGCTGCGGAGAGATTGGAACTCTCATACACTGCTGGTGGGAATGTAAAATGGTACAACCACTTTGGAAATCCATCTGGTGTTATCTTAAACAGTTAGAAATAGAACTACCATACAACCCAGAAATCCCACTCCTAGGAATATACCCTAGAGATACAAGAGCCTTCATACAAACAGATATATGCACACCCATGTTTATTGCAGCTCTGTTTACAGTAGCAAAAAGTTGGAAGCAACCAAGGTGTCCTTCTACGGATGAATGGGTAAATAAATTGTGGTATATCCACACAATGGAATACTACGCATCGATAAAGAACAGTGACGAATCTGTGAAACATTTCATAACATGGAGGAACCTGGAAGGCATTATGCTGAGCGAAATGAGTCAGAGGCAAAAGGACAAATATTGTATAAGACCACTATTATAAGATCGTGAGAAATAGTAAACCTGAGAAGAACACATACTTTTGTGGTTATGAGGGGGGGAGGGAGGGAGGGAGGGAGAGGGTTTTTTTATTGATTAATCAGTAGATAAGAACTGCTTTAGGTGAAGGAAAAGACAACACTCAATACATGGAAGGTCAGCTCAATTGGACTGGACCAAAAGCAAAGAAGTTTCCGGGATAAAATGAATGCTTCAAAGGTCAGCAGAGCAAGTGCGGGGGTCTGGGGAACATGGTTTGCGGGGACTTCTAAGTCAATTGGCAAAATAATTCTATTATGAAATCATTCTGCATCCCACTTTGAAATGTGGCGTCTGGGGTCTTAAATGCTAACAAGTGGCCATCTAAGATGCATCAATTGGTCTCAACCCACCTGGAGCAAAGGAAAATGAAGAACACCAAGGCCACACGACAACTAAGAGCCCAAGAGACAGAAAGGGCCACATGAACCAGAGACCTACATCATTCTGAGACCAGAAGAACTAATTGGTGCCCGGCCACAATCGATGACTGCCCTGACAGGGCACACAGCAGAGGACCCCTGAGGGAGCAGGAGATCAGTGGGATACAGACCCCAAATTCTCATAAAAAGACCAGACTTAATGGTCTGACTGAGACTGGAGGAATCCTGGCGGCCATGCTCCCCAGACCTTCAGTTGACACAGGACAGGAACCATCCCCGAAGACAACTCATCAGAAATGAAAGGGACTGGTTAGCGGGTGGGAGAGAGACGCTGATGAAGAGTGAGCTAATGATATCAGGTGGACACTCGAGATTGTGTTGGCAACTCTTGTCTGGAGGGGGGATGGGAGGATAGAGAGAGAGGGAAGCCGACAAAATTGTCAAGAAAGGAGAGACTGAAAGGGCTGACTCAAGAGGGGGAGAGCAAGTGGGAGTAGGGAGTGAGATGTATGTAAACTTATATGTGACAGACTGATTGGATTTGTAAACGTTCACTTGAAGCTTAATAAAAGTTATTAAAAAAAAAATGTTAGCAACTGCTTTGAAAATCAGAAAAAAAAAAAAAAGCTAGCTACTACTAGGGGCCAAAAGAAGTGTAAGAGAAAAATATTTATCTTCTGGGCCTCCAAGGCAGGCAAAAAATTCTTCTTAAGAAAATGAACGACAATGGCCAAAATGTCCATGTTGCTCTTCATAAATGTGCATCCTGGTTCTGAAACTGCAGGTTCCTAGGGCCCAGGTGGGTTGATAAGACAGGGAGGATAGAAGGAACAAGACAGGATCTGGTCGTCAGAACTGGGACCCAGTGTTGGACCAAGTGGTTCCTGCTGCCCAGCTAACCTCATCCCCCAGCTCTTCTCCTTTCCTCTCTGCTCATTGTTCTCACTCAAGCTGTTTCATCCCTCCCCTCTGTGCCCATAGCCTTGCTGGCCCTTCTGCCCAGCTATCCCCACTCCATTCTCCTGGCTACTGCTTCCCATCATTTAACACTCAACAAGAGCAGTGTCTCTTCCAGGCAGCCCTCCACCCCAGCCCTCCCAGGTTGTGTTAGGTACCTTTCCAGTGTGTTTGCCCAGCAGTCTCTGCCTAGCTCCAACATTGCAGGAATCACAACATATAATATTTGTCTGTTTCGGTCTCAGGCTCCTCTACAGTATCTGAACACCTTGAGGCCAGAGACCATGTCTTGTTCAACTCTGTACACCGGAGCGCAGCACAGTGCCTGGTCTGCATGAGGCAGGTGTGTGTTCAGTGGACGGCTGGATGGGAAATGACTTTGATAGACTTGAAAATGAACTCTAGCGTGGTGGCTGGAGAGCTGCATATCACTCATGTCCACCTGCAGTTTGTGAGGATAGTAACGAGGGCCTGTGTGGTGTTTCTAAGATTTCTAAATGCCCCTTAAATATCACACATTTATCCAGGGTAAGAAAATTCCCTGATGAAAATGTCCATTTGCGTTGTTTCTGGCTGGAATTCTATAAGCCCTCTCAGATTACCCCAGTTTTTTCATGAGGAACAGAGAATGTAATGGGCTGTTAGTATATGTATATCCTTTTAAAGAAGTGTGCAAATTATCACATAAGTGCAGTTTTTGGAGATAGAAAGGTACGTAAAATCACCACTAAACTGTACACGATAAAAAATAAAATGTTTTCCTTAGTAGTGAAAAGGTTGAGAGCCAAATTTATGTCATCATTTATTCATTCATTTATTCAAATACTTATTGAGCACCACTTTCATGCCAGGCACTGTTTTAGGAGCTTGAGATACAGTAGTGAACAAGACAGATGAGATCCCCTCCTCCTGGAGTTTACCTTCTATGGGGAGAAAGACATCGTAAACAAATAAACCAATAAACATATAAGAAAATATCTGCTAATAGGAAATGCTCCCCATAGAATGGAGTCTCTGGGTGGTGCAAATGGATAAGGTGCTTAGCTGCAAATTGAAAGGTTGGTGGTTCGAGTTCAAGGCCTGGTGATCCTCTTCCAAAACATCAGCCACTGAAAACCTCATGGAGCACAGTTCTACTCTGACAGACACGGGGTTGCTGTGAATCGGCATCGACTGAATGGCAACTGGTTGTACTCAGAGAATGAAAATTGAGGGTTGTTCTAAAGGGTGGCTGGGTGGCAGGGAAGGCCTCTATGAGAAGGTGGCATTTAAGCTGGGACCTAAGTGACAAAAAAATATTAGAAGAAAGAGCACTTGAAGAAGAAGGAATCATGCAAAGGGCCCCCGGGGCAGGACCAAATGAGGCATTTTCATTGCGTGTGTTTATTTACTTGTTTATCATCTGTCTCTTCCACTAGGCTGCAATCTCCAGGACAGGAGGGACCATGTCTGTTTTATTTACCAACATATCTCAGTGCCCAACATAGCATCTGTTTGTGACATAGAAGTTGCTCAATATGTATTACTGAGCAATGAATGAACCACTCATTTTGCCCAAGTTAGGGCAGTCCCTGCCTTGTGGACCACAGCGTCACCTGGGAAGGAGGGAGGAGGCAGAAGCTGTGTCCTGGCAGCCTGGTAGGCAGAGGGCCCAGGGATGTGGGGGATGGGTGAGCAAGCATCGCTCATCACTCGCCCCCTTTCAGGACTTTATGTTCACACTACTTATTTTCTGTGCGTCTGGGAATCTGAGAACAGACTGGGCTGAATTCATTTGTTTCACTCAGCTGCACAATAATTTCTTGGCCAAAGGAAGCTTCTGATTAGGAGTTCGAATCCCATAGAAGCCACCAAGCCACCAAAAATGGAAAAAAAAAAAAAAACCTGTTGCTGTGGAGCCAATTCAGACTCATAGAGACCCTATAGGACAGAATCGAACTGCCCCATAGGGTTTCCAAGGAGTGAATGGTGAATTCAAACTGCTGACCTTTTGGTTAGCAGCTGTAGCTCCTAACTGCTGCGCCACAAGGACTCCCACTAAGCCACATATATGGAAAAATCCCCAGTTGTCTTCCTGGTGTAAGGGTGATAACTGGCAGCCAGCATGATGCTCTGGGACAGCCGGGGCCTTTAACTCAAACACAGCAACAATAAAACGACTATTAAAACAACCTGCTGCAGCTGCCCATTCTGGGGACTGGGGTTATTCGAGGGCCCATCTCTTCCCAGCTGCTTGGCATCTTCTTGTTAGGTTCTGGGATATTTAAGGTCTTTGCTGACCTCGGACCTACTTCACACTCTATCAAATACCTTCAATTCCACCCACGTCCCAAAGTAGGCATATGGAATTTTTCTTTTTTTAATTGAACTTTAGTTGAGGGTTTATAGGATAAACTAGTTTCTTCCCAAACTGTTAGTACACACATTGTTGTAAGACATTGGTTAACAACCCCATGACATGTCAACACTCTCCCTTCTCAGCCCTGGGTTCCCTATTATTACCAGCCTTCCTGTTCCCTCCTGCCTTCCAGTCCCTGCCCCAGGACTGGTGTGTCCCTTTAGTCTTGTTTTGTTCCATGGGCCTATTCAATCTTTGGCTGAAGGGTGAACCTCGGGAGTGACCTCATTACTGAGCTGAAAGGGTGTCCGGGGTCCATACTCTCAGGGTTTCTCCAGTCTCTGTCAGGCCAGCAAGTCTGGTCTTTCTTTTAGAGTTAGAATGTTGTTCTACATTTTTCTCCACCTCTGTCTGGGACCCTCTATTGTGATCCCTGTCAGAGCAGTCAGTGGTGGTAGCTGGGCACCATCTCATTGTACTGGACTCAGTCTGGTAGAGGCCATGGTAGATGTGGTCCATTAGTCCTTTGGACTAATCTTTCCCTTGTGTCTTTAGTTTTCTTCATTCTTCCTTGCTCCCAAAGAGGTGAGACCGATAGTGTCCTAGATGGCCGCTCACAGCCTTTTAAGACCCCAGATGCTACTCACCAAAGTAGAATGCAGAACATTTTCTTTATTAACTCTGTTATGGCAATTGAGCTAGATGTTCCCTGAGACCATGGCCCCACAGCACTAAGTCCAGCAATTCCGTCGCTCAGGGAGTTTGGATGTGTCTATGGAGCTACTATGGCCCTGCCTTGTACAGGCTGTGTTGGCTTCCCTAGTGTTGTGCACTGTCTTACCCTTCACCAAAGTTACCACTTATCTATTAAGTGTTTTTCTACCCCTACCCCTCCCCACCCTCGTAACCATCAAAGATTTTTTCTTTTTGTATGTAAACCTTTTCATGAGTTTTAACAGTAGTTGTCTCATACAATATTTGTCCTTTTGTGATTGACTTACTTCACTCAGCATAGTGTCCTCCAGATTCATCCACGTTATATGATGCTTCACAGATTCATCGTTGTTCTTTAGCATTGCGTCATACCTCCTTGTGTGTATGTACCACAGTTTCTTTATCCACTCATCTGTTGATGGGCAACTAGGTTGTTTCCATCGTTTTGCTATTGTGAACAATGCTGCAATGAACATGGGTGTACATATATCTATTCGTGTGACAACTCTTATTTCTCTACGATATATTCCCAGGAGTGGGATTGCTGGATCATATGGTATTTCTATTTCTAGCTTTCTAAGGAAGTGCCATATCATTTTCCAAAATGGTTGTATCATTTTGCCTTCCCACCAGCAGTGCGTTACAGTTCCTATCTCCCCGCAGCCTCTCTAACATTTATTTATTGATTCATGCCAGTAATGCGGGGTGTGATGGTATCTCATTGTGGTTTTGATTTGCATTTCTCTGATGGTTGGTGATCATGAGCATTTTCTCATATGTCTGTTGGCCGCTTGAACATCTTCTTTGGTGAAGTGTCTGTTCATATCCATTGTCCATTTTTTAATTGGATTGTCTTTTTGTTGTAGAGGTAGGCATACAGAATTTTGCTATTTGAAAGGGTTTTGTTTCGCTTAGTTAATGCTGTGTAACAAATCACCTCAAAACATAGTGCCTTAAAACCTGGGGCTAATTATCCAATAAGCAAGGTAAGCACGGTTCTTACCAGATCATCTGTAGTGAACAAAGATGTGGTGAAATCCACGTGAAACTGTTCACTACAGATTAGTAAGTAAGCACAAGCAAGCCCGTGCTTACCTTGCTTACTGGGCCATCTGCCCCTGTCAGGGATTATAAACTTAAAAAGAGGTTTTAGTTCTGTAGGAAGGTGCTATGGGATTGGGAGAGAGACAGATTCTAGCCAGACCTAGAAGAAGAATCTTCGATATGCTGAAAAAATATGAAATTGTCACTACAGATGATCTGGTAAGCAAGGTAAGCGCCTTGCCTATTGGATAATCTACCCCTGCAAAGCCACAATTCTGTGGGTTGACCGTGTGCTTCTTCTGCTCCAAGTAGTGTCGGCTGGGACTGGGGCTGGTTACAATCATCTGGAGGCTCGACCAGGTGCTCAGCTGAGACTGGAATGTCTGAGATGTCTGGACATCTGGATGTTTAGAGGCAGACAGAGCTTGACTGAGAGCTCAGCTGGGTCTGTCAGCTGGGGGCCTTGGTTCTTGTCCACATGGGTCTCTCCACGGGCTGTCTCACAGCATGGTGGCCGAATTTCAAGAAGAATTGTTCCAAGAGTAAACTTTCCAAGAGGGAGGAAGCAGAGGCTGCCAGGTGAGTTAAGGGCTCTTCTTGGTTTGGTACAGCATCACTCTCTCTGTATTTTACTAGTCAAAACAGTAACAGGCCCGGCCCACAATGTGGGAGGGAATTACTGGACATGAATCCTGGGAGATGTGTTCATTTGGGTCATCAAAACAACGGTCCACTACAAGTTTTAAAATAATTGTTATTGAGTTTAGTAAACATGAAGTATTCACTTTTGTGATGTCTATTTCTGCTCCCATAAAGATTACAGCTTAGGAAAAAACCCTGTGAGGCAGTTCTACTGTGTCCTACAGGGTCACTATGAGTCAAATCGACTGGATGGCACACAACAACAGTATATTTATAACTATGTAATTGTTAGCTGAGCTGTAATTAACTTTCTTTGCTATGCAAGGTGTGGTCCATGGACCAGCAGCATCAGCATCACTTGGGAGCTCCTTAGAAATGCAGACTTTCAGGCCCCACCCTAGACCTCCCGAATCAGAGTCTGTATTCAAAAAAGAGCCCCAGATGTTTTGTTGCTCACTAACGTTTGAGAAACACTGAATTAGTTGACATAATGCTGTTTTGTAGAAATTTAATGAAAAGTTTATTGATTTTGATTATGTTATTTTCCGTTTTGAAGTCATTATACTTTTTTTGTGTGTGTGTGGAACCCTGGCGGTGCAGTAGTTAAGCACTTGGCTGCTAACAGAAAGGCTGGCAGTTCGAATAGCCACTCCTTGGAAACCCTGTGGAGCAGTTCTGCTCTATCCTATAGGTTCGCTATGAGTTGCAATCAACAGCAACAGTTTGTTTTTTTTTTTAATACTTTTTTTCACCATTATAAAATTTCACAGGCTTTTAGGAAGATCCCAGGCTCGATGCCTAGGGTGCCCAGGGGATACATCCCTTTGGTTCTAATCCCTGACTCTCCCCTCACAGTTACAGCTCTCCCCATCATCTGCCTGGGTTTTACATGAGCTCTTCCCTGAGATGAAGCTGCCGGGACACTGCTGGGCTTTCAGAACAACAGCCCATGGCTGAGTGACCTCAGCCCTCAAAACTGACCCAGGTCTCTGAGATACCAGATCCAGCTGGCCAGGGAGGCAAAATTAACCATGTTGGCTCCAACTACCCAATGATCAGGCCAGCCTTAAAACTTCCTCTTGGAGAAGGTAACCTCAACTTTAGCTCCGTTATTATTATCATTTATTGAAGTATAATATACATATGGAAACCCTGGTGGCATAGTGGTTAAGAGCTACAGCTGCTAACCAAAAGATTGGCAGTTCAAATTCACCAGGCTCCCCCTTGGGAACCCTATGGGGCAGTTCTACTCTGTCCTAAATGGTCACTATGAGTCAGAATCGACTCCATGGCAATGAGTTTGGATTTTGGTTAATTTATATACAGAAAAATGAACATATAAATTTATAACTCAATACATTTTCATATACTAGGTACTCTCTTATAGATAGACAATCGCTAGATGAAGGAATAGAGCATTAGTAGCACCCAGGAGATCCTTCTAGTCACTACCTACCCCAAGGATAACCATTCTGAGTAACAGCATGGATTAGTTTTTACCAATTTTTATTCTTCATATAATAGAATGATCTAGCATATTCTCTTTTATGTCTAGCCTCTTTTGCTCAACTTTACATGTACGAGATTCATCCATTTTGTTGCATGTAATTGTAGCTTGTATTGTCATTGCTGTATAGTGTTCCATTGTGTGAATTCACCAAACTTTTTTATTCATTTTATTGTTGATGGGCATTTGGGCTGTTTCTAGTTTGGGGTTAATATAAATAATGCAGCTAGGAACATCTCTGCACATTTTGTGGGGATGCAGTTCACATATCTGTGGGAATAATGTAGGAATGGAATTGCTGGGTCACATAGTGCATGTCTGGGAGCCCTGGTGACAAAATGGTTGAGAGCTTGGCTGCTAACCAAAAGGTCAGCAGTTTGAATCCACCAGCTGCTCCTTGGAAACCCTATAGGGCAGTTCTACCCTGTCCTACAGGATCGCTATGAGTCAAAATTGACTCCAGGGCAGTGGGTTTCTTTGGTTTAGTGTGCTTTAGTAGATACTGCCAAAGAGTTTTCCAAACTGGTAGGCCCATTCTTAACCTAACATTGAATGCCCCCACCCCCATTCTGGAGCCCTGGTGGGGTAGCGGTTAAGAACTCAGGCTGCTAACCAAAATGTCCGCCGTTTGCTATGAGTCAGAATTGACTAGACTGCACACAACAGCAAACCCCCATCCTATCCCTTCTTTGAGTTGTGTGGAATCTCAAACATGACATTACTTCTCATGTGCAAGATTTACAAATTTCTTCCAAAACATCAGTGCTAACATTTCAAAATAAATAAATGCTTCTATGAAATCCTCAGGAGTGGCTGACTGGAAAAACAGAGAACCTGAATGACAGCTAGAAAGCCAAGATGCTAAGACGTTTTGCTTTGTTGAGGAGAGGGCTGGGAGCCTTTTGCAAACACCACTGCCAGTCAGGCTTGCTGAGCATTGCAGGGCTAATTAACAACACTTCCGCAAGTAAGGGGGTGGGCCCTGCACAGTGATGCGAATTGAGCCATCCCAGGGCTTATGATTAATTATAAACACAAAGAGCACTTAAAGGAAAAAAAAAGAAGAAGAAGAAGAAGAAAGTCTTCAGGGTGCTTGTGATCGGGCAGCTGGGAGGCAGGGGTGCCAGCCCCACTTCACGCAGCCATCCTCCCCGGCATGCGCTGAGGAAGGACTTCCTTTGTGTCCTGCAGGAGTTGGGGGGAAGGGGTCAATTCATTTCCATCTCCAGGGCCCTCATGTGATAAACCTGCTATTTTCCTGCTCTCACAAAGCATGGATGCGCAGACTGGGGTAATCCATGCTTCTGGAGGGAGGGTGTTGTATGTGCAAGCTTTGATCCCCATGAGCTACAAACTGCAAATAATCCATAAGGTATGCAAATCAGGCTCCAATTAACAGCACTTAGTAACATAACATGTCCTGGAACCTGCCAGGAGAAGCTGCGAATGTTTGCCAGGGAGGAAAGCCACACTTGTGCACCTCACTGCAAAAGCTTGCCTGGTCAGGCGAAAAATCCTGGGCTCACTGAGAGGTAAGAAAGAAGCTGAAACTGAAAGGCTGCTTCGGTGCCCCCAGGTCATCTAGAAAAGTGTCCACACAGTTCAGGTTTGAGGGGTGAGTTGCTGTGAGGTGGAGAAATGGGACAGGAACGCATTGCCCTTTCTCCCCTGCCCTTGGGGCCCTGCCTGGCCTGGGCCCTAATAAGTTCTCAGTGTACAACCAGCATCCTCCCACCAACCTCTGAGAAGAGACAGGCAACCTAAGGCCGGAAAAAACTGGCAGAGGCTGGGCTCAGAGAGGAAGACTGATGGAGAAAAGTTGATTGCATTAATAGCCTTGCTTCCTCCCTAAAGCTATAACCCAACCCAAGCTATAACCCAACCCATTGCTGTTGAGTCAATTCCAACTCATAGTGACCCTATAGCACAGAGTAGAGCTGCCTCATAGTGTTCCAAAGAAGTGACTGGTGGATTTGAACTGCTGACCTTTTAATTAGCAGCTTATCTCTTAACTACTTTGCCACCAGGGTTCCACTCCCTAGAGTGGGGGTGGGGGGGGCAGTTAATCTTACTTGATCTGTGGATCCCTTGGGCAGTCTAGTGGAATCCATGGACCCCTCTTCAAAATAAAAATTTTAAATATGTAAAACATAATGTGTAATATTATATTAAAATACAGCTTTCAAAATATTTAAAGTATTATGGTAGTAAATGTGCTTGAAGTATCAAGATCTAGTAACAGATTGATGATTGCAGTAATTTTGAAATAATGATGAATGTAAGCAATACTTCCAGCTATCTCCAATAACTGTAACCTTGTATAGGAGTATCTGTGATTTCTGTTGGTGACAGTTACAATTACTGCTTACACTCCTGTGGTGTGTTACCTACATTCATTACGGAAGGTAATGCTAAATTTCAGTTAGAGGTTAGTGCAAATGTGATTTTTCTCTTCCAAGTTGACAAACCTCTTGAATTCTACCCACAGATTCCCTAGATTAAGAACCCCTTAAGCAGCCCTGGTGGCGTAATGGTTAAACTCTTGGCTGCTGACTGAGGTTCAGTTCGATCTACCAGCAGCTCCATGGGAGAGAAGACCTGGCAATCTGCTCCCTTAAAGACTGCAGCCTTGGAAGCCCTATGGGGCAGCTCTACTCTGTCCTGTAGGGTTGTTATGAATCATAATCGACTCAAATGCACACAACAACAAGGAGAAACCCTTGTTTAGTATCATTTACTGATGGCATAAACTGGATTTAAAAATATACATCCAAGGTTATTAATAAACATTTCCCTAGCTTCAAAAGACTTATAACAATTAAAAATGATTCTTATGAAAAATTATTCTTAAGGGCATTGACATTAAAAATATTTTAATGGCTCTTCACAATAGTTGAGTTGAGATACGAAGAGATCTTCATCCTTCCAGCCATTCTTCTATTTATGTATTAAGAATTTTCTGAGTCGGAATCGACTCTACGGCAATGGGTTTGGTTTGGTTTTTTTAAAGCAGCAATTAGGGACAAAATCTGCCACAGTAATTATAACAACTTTAGCTGGTGGCAGACAGCTAGCTGTTCCGCAAAGATTTGTCCTCTCCTTCCGTAGAGTAGAGTTGTCACTGGGAAGTTGCTGCCAAGCCAGGACTGTATGTCCTACCCCTGCATTTAGGTGGAGGTGATAAGATGAGCTCTCAGGAGTGGAATGTGAGCATAAGTGATGGATGCCTCTTCCAGGCCAAGGCCTTGAAGAAGCAGACATGCCTTCCTCACCCTCTTTTCTTCTGTCTGCCAGTCGAATATTGAAGTAGTCAGCTTGGGTCCCGGAATGACTCACGGAACAAAGTGCCCCACAGTCCCCTTTCACAATTTTCAAGACCCATTTTGGACATGCAGGATTGAGTGATAAACTTCTATTGTGCTAAACTCTTGAGATTTGGGGGTTTGTCTGTTACAGCAGCCACCTTTTTCTTAACTAATAGGAGAGACACAGTTAGGGATTTTGCATGCCGGACCCTTTTTCCCTACCCATCATGGATGGTATGGGGGGTATTGCAAACTGGCTCACTCAGCCCCATTCCAACCCCTTTGTAGTGGGAAAGCCAAATGGAGGAAAGTCAAAGATATTTCCTCATTTCCCACTCACCCATTTATACTTCTGGTTTCACATGATACACAGGTTGTTTCAAGGGTGTACTTGTTTGTGATTTAGGAGGCAGAAATGAACATAATGAGGTGGAGGTCATGCTCCTATTTCTATTGTTTCTTCTATCAACCATGTTTGTGAGGCTACAGATAATAGAAAAATCCACTTTCAAGGGTTTAAACAAATAGGAACTTCTTTTTCACCTAACAAGAAGTTTGGAGGTAGGCGGATACTGGTGTTGGTTTACATGTTCAACAGTGTCAGGGTTCAGCATCTGTCCAATTCTTTTGGATGTTCCCTCATGGTTGCAAGGCCATTGCAACAGCTCCAGGCATCACAACTATATTTCAGGCAGAAAAAAAAAAAAGAAAAGAAATACAAAAGGAGGACAGCAATGCCAACTGCTTCTTTTTATCAGGAAGGCAAAAGCTTTCCCAGAAGCCTTCACAACAATTTACCTGTAGGTCTCGCTGTCCAAAACTGGGCACCTTGCCACCTGAACAAAATTAGGGCTCCATTGGCATGCAAGAGGGAAGGATTTAAAAAAAACAAACAAAAAACTATAGGGTACCCTAAAACTTAGAAGTCATGGTCTCTGCTCTCAAAGGACCTGATAATGGCTTTGTAGAAACAAAACATATACATACACAGTTGAATAATAATACCAGAGACAAGACAAGCTATAAGACAGCAATGTAAGTTACACAGCAGACTTTTTAGAAGAGATGGGAACTGTAGGGGTCTAATGTAGCCCACCCTCATTTTCAGGAGGACTGGTTTGAAAGACCATGCATCTCACCTGAACTCTGTGGGTAGCCTTTTGCTTCTCCATGGTGCCGTGCTATCATCACCTGCCAGAGTAAACCCGTGTTCTGAGCGAGTGTCCAGATGAAGTGCCCTTTACAGGATAGATGGGCAGGAAGTGGTGAACTTGACCTGGCCCTGGGCGGATGAGAAGATACTACAGGGAACAAGGAAAGGGTCCTGAACACAACTCCAGAAGTTAATTTTGTGAGTAGAGTGTTTCCCTGGATGCCAGAAACAATAAGGATGGCTACCTGCCTGTAATTAACTCGAGTCTCCTTAGTCACCCAGACATAATACAAGCTCTAAATTTGCCTCCAGAGAGTAAGGGGCCATCACCCTGGAGTTACTGGCACTTGCCTTTTGACACGAGATTTATTGACATGAATGATCCCAGTCCCCTATGGAGTTGCCTTGACCACGGAGATAATAATTGACCTTCTATGGCAGCAGTGCTCCTGAGGAATGAGTATTAAGTATTTGGAATGAGTATTTTCTGGTTTTTATTTGAATTTGGTGGCTCTTGTGACATTTGTCCCTGGATCATTGGTCATTCAAGCTCAGCTTTAATTTTCTCATTAACAGGGTTCAACAACCTACTGGCATGCTGCTTTGGACAAGGATAAAAATCTACAGAAGCACCTCTCCCATATCCCTAAGTCCTTACCACTTCATTGTGTCTCAGGTCTACTTCCAACTGCCAGTCTCGAACCTCTCTGCCTGAGGGCTCCCTTGGGAACCGTGGAAAGCCTCTCTCTGTCTGCCCACACGGCAGGCCAGAGTGCCCGAGACTCATACCACCCTCCCTTCAGTGTAGCTGTCAACCAAGGACTGATGGGATTTGATAAATATACGTATCTCAGCTCCTCCACCTGTGGTAGGATAACCCTGCTGACGAGTGTGTTATCCCACATGTGTGAGCATGTGAGGCAGGAGCCCATGGCTTGTTGCCTACCAGACCTTTGGCACTTTATCTCTTGTAGAATCTCTCTGGGCAGCTCCCTGGGCTGGACTCCTCTTTCCACCATTAATGAAACCTGGAGATAGCAATGCTTCTTCCCCTTTGTGTTCCTGGGGTTGCCAGGGCTTTTTCTTTTCTAGAGTTAATTGATAACATTAACATTCCTTGCTTGTTGTCCGAGCCTGCTTAGGAGAACCAGTGCAAGGCAGATAGGAGAGAAGAACTCAACGGGTTGCCTAAGCTCCTGAATTTTTCCTAGTACATCCTTGTTGGAAAAAAGAAACCAGTTCCTAAAATTTAGTAGCATTCTTTGGCCAACTTTAACCTCAAGAGATTATAAATTCACTTAAAAAATTTTTTTTTTAGAACTTTTCATTAACACAGGAAGCTCCCCCTTTTTTCATAGACAGTCTTTTAGTAAAACCCAGTGTGTGCAGAAGAGAGAAGCTGGCTGTCTAGGCTTGAGCAATACTGATGGTTAGTCAACTCAGAGAGTCAGAGACAGAACATCCCTTGAACATTAGGGAGTCAAGAAGAGATCCCTAAACACTTGTAAAAGTCATGGAAAAAAGGAGGTTTGAAAAAAGAAAGAAAAAGAAACATGTATTAAACATCTACTCTGAGCTGGGCACTTAGCTTTTTTTTTTTTTTAATTCAATTTTGCCAGTGTCTGTCCTCTTCCCCATCTCCTAGAGAAAAGATTGCATACCTCTGGGGGAGTGCCTTAGTTATCTAATGCTGCTATATCAGAAATACCACAAGTGGATGGCTTTAAGAGAAATTTATTTTCTCAGTCTAGTAGGCTAGAATCAGGGCGTCAGCTCCAGGAGAAGGCTTTCTGTTTCTGTCACCTCTGAAGAAAGGTCCTTGTCATCAATCTTCTTTTGGACTAGGAGCTTCTCCTCGTAGGAATCCCAGGTCCAAAAGACAAGCTCTGCTCCTGGCACTGCTTTCTTGGTGGTATGAGGCCCCCCTGTCTCTCTGCTGGCTTCTTTTTTTAAAAAAACTCAAGAGAGAATGGCTCAAGACATAATCCAACCTTGTAGATTGAGTTCTGCCTCATTAACATAACTGCTGCCTATCCCACCTCATTAACATCATAGAGGAAGGGTTTATAACACATAGGAAAATCACATCAGATGACAAAATGGTGGACAACCAATTGATACTGAGAATCATGGCTTAGCCAAATTGATTCATTATTTTGGGGGGACACAATTCAATCCATGACAGGAAGCCATTCCTGTCTTCATGTGGAGCATGGAAAGCGCCATCCTGGGGATTTCCCCTTCTTTTCTGGAAATTTTGCAGACCATCTCCCATTCACCCATGATGAGCCACTGCTCCTTGCTTCTGTATTCTTAGATGCTTGGGAACCTATTTGTCTTTGACTTCCAGCTTCTGTAAAGGGGCTCTCGCCCCCCACCCCCTTTAATGACCCGTTTTGGGCATAGCTATTTGGCTTGAGGAAACCCTGGTGGTGTAGTGGTTAAGTGCTACGGCTGCTAACTAAAAGGTCAGCTGTTCAAATGTACCAGATGCTCCTTGGAAACTCTATGGTGCAGTTCTACTCTGTCCTATAGGGTCGCTATGAGTCAGAATCGACTCGACGGCAGTGGGTTTGGTTTTTTTTTAATTTGGCTTGACTAGCCTCTTTTTCAGCTGCAAGCCTGGCCTCATGCCCAATGATAAACACCCACCCTTCCTGTTTCCATTTCAAATATTGAGTCGCTCACAGTTCCGTGGGTCTGCTACAAATAAATTGGGCTAGGCATTCTGTGCCAGGCTTTAGGCTGAAGACTGAGTTCGAGTCTGCTCCACATGTTTTGTCCTGGAGCCCAGGCCAAAGGTTCCGCAGCTACCTGGAGTATGTTCTTCTCAGGGTGGATCACCAGAGCACAAGGAAGCAACCCAGCCACGCAAGCACATTTCCGTTCACATCACCAGTTGAGCCTAAAGTTGAGAGGTGGGTATACTTCATTCTCCTGAAGCCTTGCTAGATTGTGAATAATTTTATTACAAGAGGATGACAAATACGGACTAATGATTCAGTGCATCAGGTAACCTATGGTAATGTTGACATGTGTCTTTTTAGATAAAACTTTGTTCCCATTTAGGCTTTTTCAAGTAGCCAAAATAAGTGTCTATGACACTGGGAACAGAGGAAGTGGGGAGAAGGAAGAAGCAGGGAGTTAGCGTGGCACGTTTGCACTCTCAGGATACTAAATATCTACAACTCCCCGTTGGTGTGTTCCTGTATGTGTTTATTCCTATGAGAAAGAAATGCAAAGAAGGACATGAAAGTTGTAAAACTGCTTTAAAGTTCATTCATTAACTTCTAAAAAGAAAGCCCTTCAAATTCTGAAAGAGAGAGAAATGCTTAAAGGCATATTAAAGGTAGTACTTGGTGTACAAAAAATTCTTTTTAACTTTGACTAAGCAATGTTTTTAAGGGAAACAATAGAAACCACGAGCTAAGATGTTGCAAAACTGTCAATTAGAAAATTCACTTACAATTGATAAGTCATTTGACTAACTCACAGGGTGGTGGAGGGGGGAGGGAAGAAATTGGTAGTTGTACCAGTATTCTTTAGCAAATTCTGGCTTATCCTTTGGTAGCCGCCAGTTGACAAAATTGACTGTATTCAAAAACTTATGACTAGACCTATTATTGGAAAAAAGAAAAGAAAATTGGAGAGAGTCAGACAGAGACACCTGAAAAAAGATGTTCTTGGTTTTTCCATAGTAACTACATGTGGCTGAGTGCGCTGGGACACTTCTCTCCTGTGACCACTCCCGCAGCAAGTCCTGGACACTACTTCTGTTTGCAACATGCAGCTCACATGAGCAGCAGCACATTTTCTGGGCCCTCAGCCACACAGCCCTCATCTGTTGTCTCAGGCCAACATAAACTGCACACACATTAGAACAGGGTCTTACCCATAAATACTCAGTGATTTTCTTCTTCAAAGCACTGTGCAAGGAATCCTTGGTCTTTGCTGAGTACGCATGTCCAATCTTATTTTATGGCGTAGTTTTGCTTACTAATGTTGTAGTCGTTAGTTGCTATAGAGTCAATTCCAACTTATGGTGACCCCATATGCAACAGAACAATGTCGCCTTGTCCTCTGCCATCTGCACAATTGCTGGTGTGCTCAAGTCCATTGTTGTGGTCACTGTGTGTTTTGAGTGCCTTCCAACCAGTGGGTCCAACCTAGGGGGCTCATCTTCCAGCACTGTACTGGGCGATACGCTGTTGTGATCCATAGGGTTTTCATTGTCTAAAGTTTTCATCAAAGTTTGGAAGTCTTCAGTGGTTTTCTTTAAATATTCTTTCTGTCCCCTTTTCTCTCTCCTCTGTGACTCCCATGATGTGTATGTTGGTCCCATGAAGTCTCTGAGACCCTGGTCATTTTTCTTCTTTTTTTTTTTCTGTTCCTCAAATCAGATAATCTTAATAGTCTTATCTTCAGGTTTGCTGATTCTTTTTTCTACCAATTCACAACTGCTGTGGAGCCCCTAAAGTGACTATTTCCTTTTAATAATTGTACTTTGAAAGTCTAGAATTTCTTCCTTTTTTTTTTTAAAGTACAACTGCTTTCACATTATTGATATTCTTTATTTGGTGAGACATTAATTTCACATTTTCCTTAATTTTTTAGACACGATTTCCTTTGTAATAGCTGGTTTAAATTTTTGCCTAGTATATTCAACATATGGGTACCTCAGAAACAGTTTTTCTTGACTGCTTCTTTTCCTGTGTATGAGCTATACTTCTCTATTTCTTTGCAAGTCTCATAATTTTTTTTTAAAGACCAGATTTTCTAGTTAATATAATGTGGAAAATCGAAAATCATATTCCCACCTCTGTAGGATTTGTTGTTGTTGCTGTTTGTTTAGTGTCTTTCTTGGATTACTTCTGTAAAACCTGTATCCTCAGTTGTGTGCAGCCACTGAAGTCTCTGCTTGGTTTGCTTACCCATAAACCCATTGCTGTTGACTTGATTCCGACTCATAGTGACCCTATAGGACAGAGTAGAACTGCTCGATAGGGTTCCCAAGGAGCAGCTGGTGGATTTGAACTCCTGACTTTTTGTTAATGGCTTGAGCTCTTAACCACTGTGCCATCAGGGTCCCTTAGTGTCAGCAAATGATGGGACAGAGATTTCCTTATATGCCTTGAATCAACACGTCTCCCAGCTTTTTCTAAGGGGCTCAGTGTGTGTTAGGCACAGCATCAATGCCCTGGCAGACATTTTACAACTTTACCTAGCCTTTCTTTCCTTCTTGTGCAGAGCCTCAAGGTCACCCAGAGGTGAGAAAATAGGGTCTTCTCAGGTCTTCCCTGGGCATATGCACAGCCCTGCATACGCGTGAGACCTAGAATCTCAGCAACATGTCAGGACTTTACAAAGCCCCCATGGACATCTCACTCCTCAACTTTTTTTTTTTAATGAATGTTTTTGGCCTGCCTTTTGTTGACCCCTCCTATAGGGTCTCTATGAGTCGGAATCGACTTGATGGCACTGGGTTTGGTTTTTGGTACCAGTATTTCTACTTCAGGCAGCTGTGATGTTAGACAGTTGCTACTAATTGTTTCTGACAAATGTCCTAGGGATAGTGCTGGTCTTACGGAGTGAGTATGAGTCTGGAAAGATGAGCTCTGAGAATGGAGTTTTTTCAGTGAGCTGCCAGACTGGTCAAATAGTGACAATTCTCTGGGGATAGGACTTTGGGGGAGCTTCAAACCTTTTCTGCTCCCTCTAGTGGCTACTAAGCTGCTGGTTTTCATAGCTACCATGGTTGTGAGGCTGTTGGTTTTCAAGGTAACCAGGAGCTGAAATGAGTTGGAATCGACTCGACAGCACTGGGTTTTTGGTTTTTATCAGCTGAAAAGAGTGATATGAGAATAGGTCAAGTTAAAATGCCACAAAGCTGGTGGTTCTTACAATGATTCAGCATTTTTCTTAAATAAATGTCCCTAGGATTGTGCAAGATATCTCCAAATCCGTATTACCATGTTGTCAATGTTCCATGTAATACACAAGACATGTTGACACAGGGTATATGTGATGTCGAAAATACTTAGGTATTCACACTTAGTTGTTTAAATAAGTCAAATTCAATCAAACAATAATTCCTTGTGTAGCTCCTAAGATGAGCCAAGCATTGCACCTGGGAGAATAACAAAGGTGAGTGAAACTGTATGACTTAAGATTCTCACTGTAGAAGCAGACAGAAACTCAGCTTAATCTTGTGTAGGTGAAAGGGAGACTTGTTGGGATGGTCCAACAGTGCACTGCACAGATAAAAAGTAAAGATTGCATGGGAATGAGAATGTCTCAGCCAACACCAACATGGATAGAAGACAGTACCCAGAGAAGAATTCTTCTCCACGCTTATATCAACCCTCATGCCTTGGCACCTATGGAACCCAGAGAAAACCCTGGGGAATGGGGAGATTAGAGTTCTTGAAAGTTATAAAAAAGTAAACTAAAGAAGTAGTTTCTTGCAGGATTGAACTTGTAGACTGAGATTTGTTCCTACCTCCCTTAAATGTTTACAAAATTGGTGTTACACTACACATTCTGTTTTATTCATGAAAAAAAAAAAAAAGGTTGTAGGCATTTTTCAATGTCCTTAATCTGATTTTTATGGTACATTTCATCAACTAGATGTGCTATAATTTATTCTGCCTCCTTATGTGGGACATGTAGTTTCCAATTTTTTGTTATTATAAATGATGCTGTGATAAATAATTTTCACATTAAACCCTGTCTGTCAGGCTTTCGTGGCACTGTCATTTCTCCTACATTATAGTATCTTTCTTCTTCTCACTTTACCTTTATCCCAATTGAGCATTCAGTTAAATTTATCATTTTGTATTGCATTATATGCATTTTTAATGAGGTGCTCCTTAAATCCTTTCTGGAACAAGATAAAACACAAATAAATAAATAAATACAGAATGCCCATATTTGTAAAACAAAAATCAGGATGCTTAGTGTGACGAATATGAGTTCACAGGGATGAAATTGTCCAGATAGTCTAATGGATCTACGAGTTACAGAAACTTAGTCATATAATGCTTAAACATTCAATGCTCCCTATCTGTAATACAAGGATTTTTTTTAAATAATAATAATAATAATACCTTCTTTATAGAATTGTTAGGAGGACTAAATGAAATAATTATGTATACCAGTTAATACAGTGTTTGTCTCCTTGTAAGTGATCTGTAAGTGTTATTAGTAGTATCATTGATGACCATTCAAAGATAACCAGTGGCAAACAGGAAGTAATGCGACCACCTACTTAAGTGACCAGATGACCCTGCTGGCCACCACAGCATTTTCTGGAGAAGCCAGCTCTTAATTTTAACCCTTCTTCAGGACTTTCACAAATTATACGTATTTTGGTTTGAGGTAACAAAAACTCAGGTCAAACTATCACAAGAAGAAAGGAAATTGTAAAGTTGTATGGAAATATCTCCTGGAATCTAGTGGCAGCAATGATTTGGGCCTCAGGATCCCAGTGGAACCATGGACTTGAAAGCCTTCATGATTTCTCACCGTGGCTTGCCTCTCCTTCTTTCTGGGGTCTTTTACCTTTTCTCTCTTGTAATGACTGGTTTCTTCTCCTACTTAGTCTACTCAGAGGAACACGGCCACCATTGGACCATGGTTTTACATACAGCAGGCTTAACAGCCTGGAGGGAAACCCAACTCTGGGACCAAAGTCAAAGCCCAAAGCCCAAATTCCTAGGGGATCAGATTGATGACCACCCTCTGTCACTTTGTGGTACTGCGGTGGCTTCCGTGTTGCTGTGACGCAGGAAGCTTTGCCACCAGTGATTCAAATGCCGGGAGAGTCACCGGTGGACATGTTTCAACAGAGCTTCCAGATTAAGACAGACTAGGAAGAAAGGCCTGGTGATTACTCCTAAAAATTATCCAATGAAAACCTTATGGATCATAACAGAATATTGTCCAACTCGCTTGCTTTGGATGCTGCTGTGCCACCTGGGCTCCGGACACATCATCAGAAGGGATCAATTGCTGGAGGAGGACGTCATGTTTTGTGAAGTAGGGGGCCAGCAAGGGCGAGGGAGACCCTCAAGTGAGATGGATGGGCAAAATAGCTGCAATGACAGACTTGAACATGGTTATGATTGTGAGGCTGACACAGTACCAGGCAACGTTTTGTTCTATTGTACATAAAGTCGTCACGAGTCAGAGTCAACTTGACAACAGTTATCTGTCTGTCTGTCTGCCTGTCTATCTATCTATCATCTATCTATCTATGATTGATTAGCCTACACTGGGATGGGTACTTATCCCTGAATCAATCACTTGTAGCTAAAGGAGCAGAATAATATTGCATAAACTGCCTGCCGCCATGGTAATCATGTGGCTTGGTTCTCAGAAAATGGAAAGGCAAAATCCAGAGAAGTAAGGACTAAAGTAAGATAAAGTAATAGGTAATAAATGTTCATTACAGTCCCTCCTCCCTGCCATCTTCCTATGGTCGCTGAGAAAGCAGTTTATGCAGGAGCCCAAACACTCATCCGGGGAGTAGGAATTGATTACTAGGCTTGGTCATTCTTTCCCTTAGCTTGTAGGCATACCTTCCTCTGAGTTCCCTCTGTTTTTCTCTACCTGTGCCCACTCTCCAGCCTGTAGGCAAAGGAAGGCTTGCCGAGTGTTCCAAGTGAAAGGTGCTGTCGCATTTTACAAAGCCCTTAGGACCATCACTTGGAACACTTGGTCCTTTGTGTCCTGAGACCAAGCACCTTGGTGCTCGGTGGAGGTGTCTTGAAGAGGTGTTAAGCACCAGCTGACAGAGATGGTGAGGTGGTGTGTTTTAGAACCTGAGCTGCTATCAGGGAACGTGCAGATTTTGTTATTTCCGTATTAGCAGCTTCCTCTCTGTGGACTTTGTCACATGAATTTCAGAACGATGGAGTGTTTTCCTGATTGACACCTTAGAATCGCTCTTTGTGGCACAGTCACAAATATTCCCAGATCTTGCTGGCTGCTGCAAAGTCTGAGCTGCTGGAGACAATCTCTCAGTGTCACCTGACACAGTGTGCGAGGTTGGGCCTGGCTGAGCTGCTTGTCTGGACACAAAGCCAGAGCATTATGTGACCTGCAGAAGGCCCATCGCCCTGGAGCCTGCCCAGAAGGGAGACTGACACATGTGGGTCATTTAACGGAGCCTTTTCCCCTTCACAAAGCAGAGCAGTCCTGACACTTCTGGAAGAAAATGACAGGGAACGTGCTCAGAAAAAGGAGGGACAACATTACCACTGCTTTCTGGACAGCCCTTTCTTTGTGGACTTGTACCAGTCATTCTTTTACCCACCTTATCTAATCCACTTCTATTTTGTGTTCTTTAATAAAGGAAAGAAAGGCAACTGTTATTTCGTGAATTCCTTCTGTGTGCTACAAGCAGCGGTGTGTGTGCCGGAGATGGTTTGTACAGGCTCACGAGAGTCAGCTGTTTGTTTTCCAGGAATTTTGCAAGAAACTGTTAAACATGGCCTTAATTGAAAATTAAAATATGCTAACTTATAATTAAAAATTAAATAAACTATATTAAAGCAAAAGAAATAAATACTCAAAGCTCATCACTTTTTAATTATTTGACTACATTTTACTGTTAGGCTGTAAAAAAAAAAGTTGCAGTTATTTATGTCTGTGGTATCTGTCTGTCGGGAATAGTGTATAATAGCTTCCTACTGTGCAACTCTGTCATAGCACTGCCTTGCAATTGGCTATGGTGGCAGTATTTAAGTGGTACAAACAGTTTGCGATCACCTACTAACCTAAAGGTTTGGTGGTTCAAACCCACCCAGCAGAGGCACAGAAGAAAGGCCTGGCAATCTGCTTCCATAAAGATTACAGCCCAGAAAGCCCTGCGGAGCAGCTGCACTCTGTGACACACGGAGTCGCCACGAGCCAGAACTGACTCGATGGCAACAGGGTTTTTTAGGCAGTATTTACACCACAGAAATCAACAAACCCTGCAAATCATGGTTTGATTTCTGGTTTTACTGATTGCCCAGGCTTAGAAAGTGATGGAAAAATGTTAATAATATGGATTAACCTTAAAGTGTGTCATGCCTGTAGCCGTTACATTATGAACAGCACAAAAAATTACGGATCTATTTTTCCAGTGTTCAAAATTATCACTGGATTCACCAAAGAAGGTGCTCATGTCGTTGACCAAGGAGTGAAGTTCTCACATACATTTTTGTTGTTTCACTTTTGTTTTACTCATTAAACAAAAATGTCAGCCAGCATATCCATGTCACGATGATGTTGTTGTTGGCGTCAAAATGTCATAGAGTCAATTTTGACTCATAGTGACCCCATGTGACGGGGTAGAACTGCCCTATAGGATTTTCTAGGCTGTAGACTTTACAGGGAAACCCTGGTGGTATAGTTGCTTAGCTATGGATGCTAAACAAGTGGCTGGCAGATAAAATCCGCCAAGTGCTCCTTGGAAACTCTATGGGACAGTTCTTCTCTGTCCTATAGGGTTGCTGAGTTGGAATCGACTCGGTGGCAATGGTTTTTTTTTTTAACTTAACAGGAGCAAATTGCCAGGTCTTTTCCCATGGAGCTTCTGGGGGGGTTCAAACCACCAGCCTTTCAGTTAGCAGGCAAGCACTTAACCGTTGCTCCACCAAGGCTCCTATCCATGTCATAGCTACACTTATTTGTCAATTGCAAACCTAGTTTGGCTATAGACACAGTGGCAAAAATCAGTGAAAGCATTTCATGAGTAATTAATAAATTATGAGTGTCATATATTTTATTGGTAGTAAGTTGTGTGCTACATATCCTTTCTATCGATAGAATTTATAATAGTTGTAATTTAAAACACATATACGCACACAATTTTTGGAGAGGCAATTGCTATTCTTAGCTATTAGTAGCTCTGCCATGAGTATATTTCCCTGTTTATCTCACTCTCCAAGACCCACTTCAGAGACAAATTGATTCCTTCTTTGGGGTCCTCTAGATTTGTCACAGCCTTTTCTCAAGTGCATTAGGGTCTATGCATGTCCTGTGCAGAAAATAGAGATTTCTTAGAACAAACACAGTTGAAGGACAGGGACCTTGAAGTTTTCGGCTCTGAAACTCTAGATCTGAGCTAAGTGTTTGGTACATAAACCCATTGCCATTGAGTTGATTCTGACTCATAGCGACCTTCTAGCACAGAGTAGAATTGCCCCATAGGGTTTCTGAGGAGTGGCTGGTAGATTTGAACTGCCGACCTTTTGGTTAGGAGCTGAATACTTAACCACTGAGCAACCAGGGCTCCTTAAGAGGTACCCAAAAAGTGTTGGTTGAAAAAAATAGCCAGAGCCTTGGGGGCTGAGATACAGATAAAGAGAAAAGGAGGAGATCACATATATAGAAAAGGGACAATCAAGAATACTATAGACCACCTTTCTTTTCTTTATTTAATACACTTTATTTTCGAGAGTTTATAGAAAAATTGTGCAGAAAGTACAGAGATCCTGTACACTCTCTTCCCCCCCACAGTTTCTTCAATTATTAACATCTTGCATTAGTATGTTACATGTGTTATAATTGATGAATATTGATACATTGCTATTAATTAAATTCTATAGCTTACATTAGTGTTGTTCAGTCCTGTGGGTTTTGACAAATGTATAATGTCATGTATCCACCATTACAGTATCATACAGAATGGTCTAACTGCCCTAAAAATGCAAAATGCCCTGCGTTCCACGTATTCAGCACCCCCGCCCCATCCCGTCAACCACTGATCTCTTCACCATCTCTGTAGTTTTGCCTTTTCCAGAATGTCATATAGTCGCAATCATACGGTATGTGGAATTTTCAGACTGGTTTCTTTCACTTAGCCATATGAATTTAAGGTTCCCCCATATTTTTCCTCAGCTTGTTAGCACGTTTCTTTTTATCCCTCAATGATATTCCATTGTATAGGTATACTGCAGTTTATTCATCCATTCATCCATTGAAAGACAGCTGCTTCGAACTTCTGGCAATAATGAACAAAGCTGCTATAAACATTTGTGTCCAGGTTTTTGTGGGCACATAAGTTTTTAACAGTTTTCAGAAAATACAAAGGAGCGCGATTGTTGGTCCCTGGTGTCAGTAATGGTTTGAACTCAACTGCTAACCTAGATGTTGGTGGTTTGAACTCCCCCAGCAGTACCGTAGAAGAAAAGGCCTGGCGATCTGCTTCCATAAAGATTACAGGCGAGAAAACCCTATGGAGCAGTTCTACTCTGTAGCACGTGGGGTTGCCATTAGGTGGTACTAACAACAACGATAACAACAGCAACAACACGTTAAGGCTGTTTGGCTTTGTAAAAAACTGCCAAACTGTCATCCAAGGTGGCTGTACCATTTTGCTTCCCCATTAGCAATAAAGGAGAACTCCTGTTGCCCTGTATCCTCCCCAGCATTTGGTATTGCCAGTGTTTTAGCTTTTAGCCATTCTAATTTTTTTGTTTAATAGACGTGTAGTGGTGTCCTGCAACCTTGGTATCGTCACTTATCAGTGCTAAGATTTTGTTGATGCTTTGGGATTTTCTATGTAGACAATCATGTCATCTGTGAACAAAGACAGTTTTATTCTTTCCTTTATTCTCACAGTTTTATTCTTTCCTTCCTAATCTGCAAACCCTTTCTTTCCTTTCCTTGTCTTTCTGTGTTAGGTAGGACTTCCCGTGTGATGTTGAATAGCAGTGGGGAGCAGGAACATCTTTGCCTTGTTTCTGATCTCAGGGGAACATCATCTAGCTTCTCACCATTAAGTGCGACGTCAGCTGTAGGTATTTGTAGGTGTTCTTTATTAGGTGGAGGAAGAGTCTTCTCTATTCCTAGTTTGCTGAGGGTTTTTTTTTTTTTTTAATCATAAATGGGTGTTGAATTTAGACCACTTTTAAAATATAAATCTCCTTAGGATTCCTAGAGGCGACAACCTGTATAAAATACAGCCCAGCTTTGGTTGACAAAAGCCTAATGAATAAGAACCCCTGATGAAGTGGAATTGTTTGGAGGTGATCATGTCTGTAGAAGAATGAGACAAGTCACAAGGTAACCAGCATAATTCAGCTCAATGCCAAATCCATTCTGATGGTTTCCTTTGTAACACTCATTGAACATTTTCTCAAAAGTGGCAGGCACTGGGTTTTCCATGCATCGTGTGTGTAAGGGAAGTCCCAATGGAACATTAAAAGCCCAGGAGGACTTACCCTTATCCCAGCCTGTATGTCCTGCTGCATATCCTGGCTGCAAGCTCCTCTCCAACCCTCTTGGTGGGACCTGGATGCTAGCTCTCCTAGTCAAGAGGTATTTCCAGTCTTTAAAACCCAGCCATTATTGACAGGCTGCCTAAGTTTCCTGTTCAAAGAGTGTACAGTGATCTATTTCCCCCAAATACATATCCAACCAGGATCAGATTTTCACAGGGCTGGCCAGCCACTCCTCTCAGATGAGCAGTTCCCAACAAACTTGGAAAGAAACACAAAGACCTCCCTCCCTCTTCCACTCCCTCCACCGCAGTTAGTCATAACCCCAGGAGAGGTCAGCCGGAACCTGTCCAGTCTCCAGCACAGCCCGGTGCAGGGTAGGTATGTCAAAGGGAACAGAACCATCATTTACACGCACCCCCTCCATCCTTTCCGCCATGTATTACATGCCATTCACTCAACAGAGCCCCACAATAGGCAAATTAAAATGTCAGGGTGTGGGTCATCATTTCTCCCTGGATTATTGCAGCGGACTCCCTGCTTCTGTCCTTGCCCCTTACAAATCTCTTCTCAACTCCGAGACCAGAGGGGTCCTGTTACATGGCACATTAGAACATGCCACTCCTCTGCTCCGAATCATGCAATGACCCCCACTTCAATCAGAGGTAAAGCCAAAGACTTACAATGGCTAAAGGCTCTACATGATCGACCCCGTAGTACCCCAATCCCTCATGTAGCTGACTTTTTTTTGTTTTCATGTCAGTGGTTTTGGTTGAGGTATGTTTTGTAGACTACAGTTACCTAGGCTTGCTCATTACCTGGAGGCTTCATATAATGGTTGATATTTTTGTGTATGTAATCTTTTTGAAAAATATTTTATTTTATTTTAATTTTATTTGCTGTTGTTGAGAATATACACAGCAAAAACAAACCAATTCAAGTTTCTACATGTACAATTCAGTGTCATTGATTACGTTCTTCAAGTTGTGCAGCCATTCTCACCCTCCTTTACTGAGTTGTTCCTCCTGCATTAACATCAGCTCGCTGGTTTCTAATATTCCTATCTAATCTTTTGAGTTGATATTATCAGTTTGATCCCATGTAGATCCTCCATCTTAGAAGAGCATAATGCTCAAGGCAGACATTCTTTACTAGTTAAGCTAAATTACTGTTAGGTTTTAAGAAGATGTCAGGGGATATTTTTGGTTTAAGGTTTAAAGATTATCTTAGAGCAATAGATTTGGGGGTTCATCCAGCCTCCATGGATCCAGAAAGTCTGGATTCCATAAGAATTTGAAATTATGTTCTGCATTTTTTCCCTTTTGATCAGGATTCTTCTATAGAATCTTTGATCAAAATGTTCAGTAATGGTCACGTAGCTGATTTCTTACTAGTCTCTCCCTTACTCACTGTGTCCCCGCCACAATCATCTTCTTGCTGTTCCTGAAACTCAGCAGGCATACTCCCGCCTCAGGACTTTGCCCTTATTGTTCCCTCTCTCTGGGACTCTTCCCTCAGATAGCCTCACGGCTCACTCTCTCATCTCCTTCAAGTCTTTGTGCAAGTGTCACATTCTCAATAACATGTATAAAAAAAAATGGTACTAGTTAAAACTGCAGTCTGCTTTCTTGCCCTGTATTATTGTCCCTCCTGACCCTGTTCCAATTTTACCATAGAATTTACCACTTTCTATCATCCCATATCATTTTATTATGTTTATTATCTCTTTTCAGTAGAATATAAGCTCCAAGAGGGCAGAAATTCTGTATTTTTTGTCTATTTTGTTCATCGATGTATCTCAAATGTCTAGAACGTGCATGGCACAGAGTAAAAAAACAAACCAAACCCATTGCCGTTGAGTCGATTCCGACTCATAGCAACCCTATAGGACAGGGTAGAACTGCTGCCCCATAGGGTTTCCGAGGAGCGCCTGATGGATTCGAACTGCGAAACCTTTTGGTTATCATCCATAGCTCTTAACCACTATGCCACCATGGCACAGAGTAGGAGCTCAATAAACATTTGTTCAGTGAATTACATTCCATTTTAAAGATGAAGAATCTGAGATTCAGAGAGGCTAAGTGGCCTGCTCAAAATCACAAATGTTAGTGAGGCAACCTGGAATAGAAATCTGTTTCCCCCATGTCAGAACCCACACCGACCTTCTAATCCTGGCTTCTCTGTCATTGACAAGTGGATTTGTGGGAGAAAGTTCTAGGGAGTTCTCTCTAGAGAGAGCTGCTTTTGGGCTTTGCTGGCTTTACTTGTTCATCAAGATCAAGAAAGCCATTTAAAAACTCTAAAATGTGGCTTTTTTCAGTTAAGTTTTTTTTTTTTTCTTTTTGGAAATTGTCCTTTTATTTGGATGATTTTATGTACATATGTTGATACTTGCAAAATAAACTTACAGCAAGGAATTTTTGTTGCTGGTGGTAGAGGAGGAGAGAGAGGTGTGGTTGAGCAGGAATATAGAAACATTAGTTTAATCATGTGAACTACTCTAATAATAAAGCTGGTAGCTCCTTTCTAACAGAGAGCCTTGGGAAACGGAATAGAAGATGGCTATTCTTTTAAGAGTCGGAATCAACTCCACGGCAGTGGGTTTGGTTTTGGGTTGATCCTTTTAAGAGACAGTTTTGCTGAGTCATCGTCCATCTCTGAATTCCGTCTCCTACTTCTCACTCGGTCTGCTGATGATTTCATTTCTCATTTATCTGAGGGGGGTTATGAGTCATCGTTGAGACTGCAGTTTCCTTAAGGCCCTCTATCTCTAAACGCTGAATTAACCCGTTTCAGGTATTTACTGCTGTATAACAAACTACCCTAGAACTTAGTGGGTTGAAACAACCACCATTTATTCACTCACAGTTCTGTAGGTCAGGAGTTCAGGCAGTGCTCAGTGGGGTGGTCTTTCGTTCCAGGTGATGTCAGCTGGGATCACTCACTGGGCGGCGTTCACTCGGTGGCTGTCTTAGCTGGAAGGTTGGCTTTACACACGTCTCTGAGGCCTCGGCGCTCCTCAACACGGCCTCTCTCTCTTCAGGCACCTGAGCTCCCTCTCAGCATGGTGATCTTAAGGTTTAGCCTTCAAATTTGCAGAACAGTGGTATTTCTACCATATTCTTTTGGTCAAAATAAGACACAGAGCCTAAGACACAGAGCCAGCCTATATTCGAAAGGAAGGAATATTTCTCACTGGGAGGAGTAGCAAAGAATTTATAACCCTATTTAATTAATTGAATAACCAAATACAGATGATTTGTTCCCACTTTCAACCGTGCTTCATCTGACTTTACTGATAAATAAAAGGTGTATCCAAGGAGCCTTGAGCCCATGAGCACCTAAGATATGCATCTCTGTTATTTATGAATGTTCCCACCTCAGTCAAGCACTCACTTTAGGAATTTCTCTGCTTCCAACTCTGTTCCTGCTTGGAACCACTCTGTCTTGCCATAGAAGTTGCTCCCCAAATCCCAGATCCCCATCACCACGAATCCCTACCTCACAGCCAAACCATCCCCCATATCCATTGTTTCTGCTTTTTCTGGGACCTTGTGGCCCTGGGACATCCTTCTGAATGCTATGATTATTGCAGGATACAAAGAAGGAGAAAATCTAGTCCCCACTGGCTGAAGTTCAGATTTTGACATTGGAATTAAGTTTCCCATGGGAAATTGTTGGCTCTGCCAAGACAGAAATTTGGGTGAGTCCGGCAGCAGTTAATTTTAAGATGAAAATAGTACATCTGGGACTGAGCCCAAGCAGGACCAGAGGGCACAAATAAACTACATAAGTAGGTAGCTCAGTCCCGCATGTCATCCACATGGTTGCACCAGCACCCCTCCCTCAGCTCACAACTATGGCCATATGTGGGATTTCATAAGAGCAGCTGAAGAAAGAGGAAGAAGCCTTAGCCTGGTTTACATTTGAGTTGGCTCAGTGTGTGGGTTCAAACCTAAAATGAACAGCTACTACATTACAACCAAACTCAGGGTTGGCCTTGATAGAAAGTGGAGAGGGGAAATCTTCCCAATGGGCAGAGCTACAAGTAGTGCACCTGGTCTTTCGCTTTGTGTGGAAAGAGAAGTGGTCCAATATGACAAAGTATATATACTCCTGGGCGGTGGCCAATAACTTGGCAGACTGGCTATGGGCCTAGAAGGAAAATGACTGGAAGACTGGAGACAAGGAGGTATGGGGTAGAGGCAGGCAGATGGACCCATGAAAGGAGGCATAAAGTGTGATACAAATTTTTGTATCACATTTTTTTTTTAATTTTTATTGTGCTTTAAGTGAAAGTTTACAAATCCAGTCAGTCACTCACAAAAAAAACTTATATACACCTTGCTACATACTCCCAATTGCTCTCCCCCTAATGAGACAGCTCGCTCTCTCTTTCCACTCCTCTCTTTTCTTGTCCATTTCGCCAGCTTCTAACCCCATCTATCCTCGCATCTCCCCTCCAGGGAGGCGATGCCAACACAGTTTCAAGTGTCCACCTGATCCAAGAAGCTCACTCCTCACCATCATCCCTCTCCAACCCATTGTCCAGTTAAATCCCTGTCTGAACAGTTGGCTTTGGGAATGGTTCCTGTACTGGGCAAACAGAAGGTATGGGGGCCATGACCACCGGGGCCTTTCTAGACTCAGTCAGACCACTAAGTCTGGTCTTTTTTTTAAAATAATTTTTATTGTGCTTTAAGTGAAAGTTTACAAATCAAGTCAGTCTCTCACACAAAAGCGCATATACACCTTGCTACATACTCCCAATTACTCTCCCCCTGAGACAGCCTGCTCTCTCTTTCCACTCTCTCTTTTCGTGTCCATTTCACCAGCTTCTAACCCCATCTACCCTCTCATCTCCCCTCCAGGGAGGAGATCCCAACATAGTCTCAACTGTCCACCTGATCCAAGAAGCTCACTCCTCACCAGCATCCCTCTCCAACCCATTGTCCACTTTAATCCATGTCTGAAGAGTTGACTTTGGGAATGGTTCCTGACCTGGGCCAACAGAAGGTCTGGGGGCCATGACCACCGGGGTCCTTCTAGTCTTAGTCAGACCATTAAGTCTGGTCTCTTTATGTGAATTTGGGGTCTGCATCCCACTGCTCTCCTGCTCCCTCAGGGGTTCTCTGTTGTGTTCCCTGTCAGGGCAGTCATCGGTTGTAGCCGGGCACCATCTAGTTCTTCTGGTCTCAGGATGATGTAGTCACTGGTTCCTGTGGCCCTTTCTGTCTCTTGGGCTGGTAATTGCCTTGTGTCCTTGGTGTTTTTCATTCTCCTTTGATGCAGGTGGGTTGAGACCAATGGATGCATCTTAGATGGCTGCTTGCTACCATTTAAGACCCCAGATGCCACACTTCAAAGTGGGATGAAGAATGTTTTCTTAATAGATTTTATTATGCCAGTTGACTTACATGTCCCCTGAAACCACAGTCCCCAAAGCCCTGCCCCTGCTACACTGGCCTTTGAAGCATTCAATTTATTCAGGAAGCTTCTTTGTTTTTGGTTTAGTCCAGTTGTGCTGACCTCCCCTGTATTGTGTGTTGTCTTTCCCTTCACCTAAAGTAGTTCTTATCTACTGTCTAATTAGTGAATACCCCTCTCCTACTTTCCCTCCCTCCCCCATCTCCTAACCACAAAATAATGTTTTCTTCTCAGTTTAAACTGTTTCTCAAGTTCTTATAATAGTGGTCTTATAAAATATTTTTCCTTTTGCAACTGACTAATTTCACTCAGCATAATGCCTTCCAGGTTCCTCCATGTTATGAAATGTTTCACAGATTCCTCACTGTTCTTTATCGATGTGTAGCATTCCATTGTGTGAATATACCATAATTTATCCATTCTTGTGTTGATGGGCACCTTGGTTGCTTCCATTTTTTGCTATTATAAACAGTGCTGTAATAAACGTGGTTTTGCATATATCTGTTTGTGTAAAGGCTCTTATTTCTATAGGATGTATTCCAAGGAGAGGGATTGCTAGATCGTATGGTAGTTCTATTTCTAGCTTTTTAAGGAAGTGCCAAATCCATTTCCAAAGTGGTTGTACCATTTTACATGCCCGCCACAGTGTATAAGTGTTTTAATCTCTCCACAGCCTCTCCAACATTTATTATTTTGTGTTTTTTGTATCAATGCCACCTTTGTAGGAGATGAAATCTCATTGTAGTTTTGATCTGCATTTCTCCAATGGCTAATGATCGTGAACATTTCCTCATGTATCTGTTAGCTGCCCATCTTCTTTAGTGAAGTGTCTATTCATATCACTTGCCCATTTTTTAATTGGGTTATTTGTCTTTTTGTAGTTGAGTTTTTGCAACATCATGTAGATTTTAGAGATCAGGTGCTGATTGGAAATGTCATAGCTGAAAACTTTTTCCCAGTCTGTAGGCAATCTTTTTACTCTTTTGGTGAAGTCTTTGGATGAGCATAGGTGTTTGATTTTTAGGAGCTCCCAGTTATCTAGTTTTTCTTCGGCATTCTTAATAATGTTTTCTATACTGTTTATGCCATGTAATAGGGCTCCTAACGTTGTCACTATTTTTTCTTCCATGATCTTTATCATTTTAGATTTCATATTTAGGTCTTTGATCAATTTGGAGCTCATTTTAGTGCATGGAGTGAGGTATGGGTCTGGTTTCATTTTTTTTGCAGATAGGTATCCAGTTATGTATGCCAGCACCATTTGTTGAAAAGACTGTCTTTTCTGTTTTGGGGCCTTTGTCAAATATGAACTGCTCATATGTGGATGGATTTTTTACTGGATTCTCAATTCTGTTCCATTGGTCTATGTATCTGTAGTTGTACCAGTACCAGGCTATTTTGACTACTGTGGCAGTATAATAGATTCTAAAAGCAGGTTGAGTAAGGCCTCCCACTTTGTTGTTCTTTTTAATTAATGCCTTATTTATCGGGGGCCTCTTTCCCTTCCATATGAAGTTGATGATATGTTTCTCCATCTCCTTAAAGAACGTCATTGGGATTTGGATCAGAATTGCATTAAATGTATAGATTGCTTTTGGTAGAATAGACATTTTTATAATGTTAAGCCTTCCTGTCCATGAGCAAGATATGTTTTTCCACTTGTAAGTCTCTTTTGGTTTCTTGCAGAAGTGTACTGTAATTTTCTTTGTATGAGTCTTTTACATCTCTGGTAAGATTATTCCTAAGTATTTTATCTTCTTGGGGGCTACTCTAAATGGCACTGATGTGGTGTTTTCCTCTTCAATGTTCTTTTTGTTGGTGTAGAGGAATCCTACTGATTTTTGTATGTTTATCTTGTATCCCGATACTCTGCTAACTCTTCTATTCATTTCAGTAGTTTTCTTGAGGATTCCTTAGGGATTTCTGTGTATCAGATCATGTCGTCTGCAAATAGAGATACTTTGACTTCTTCCTTGCCAATCTGGATGCCCTTTATTTCTTTATCTAGCCTAATTGCTCTGGCTAGGACCTCCAATACAATGTTGAATAAGAGCGGTGATAAAAGTCATCTTTGTGTGGTTCCTGATCTCAGTGGGAATGCTTTCAGGCTCTCTCCATTTAGGGTGATGTTGGCTTTGTATAAATGCCCTTTATTATGTTGAGGAGTTTTCCTTCTAGTCCTATTTTACTGAGAGCTTTATCATGAATGGGTGTTGAACTTTGTGAAATGCCTTTTCTGCATCCATTGATAAAGTCATGCGATTCTTATCTCTTATTTATGTGATGGATTACATTAATTGTTTTGCTAATGTTGAACCATCCCTGCGTACCTGGTATGAATCCCACTTGGTCATGGTGAATTGTTTTTTTGATATGTTGTTGAATTCTATTGGCTAGAATTTTGTTGAGGATTTTTGCATCTCAGTACATGAGGGATGTAGGTCTATAATTCTCTTTTCTTGTGGTTTCTTTACCTGGTTTTGGTATCAGGGATATGGTGGCTTCACAGAATGAGTTGGGTAGTATTCCATCCTTCTCTATGCTCTGAAATACCTTTAGTAGTGATGTTAACTCTTCTCTGAAAGTTTCATAGAACTCTGTAGTGAAGCCGTCTGGACCAGGGCTTTTTTTGTTGGGAGTTTTTTGATTACCTTTTCAATCTCTTCTTTTGTTACGGGTCTATTTAGTTGTTCTACCTCTGTTTGTGTTAGTTTAGGTAGGTAGTGTGTTTCTAGGAATTCATCCATTTCTTCTAGGTTTTCCAATTTGTTAGAGTACGATTTTTCATAGTAATCTGATATGATTCTTTTAATTTCATTTGGGTGTGTTGTAATATCGCCCATCTCATTTCTTATTCGGGTTATTTGCTTCCTCTTCTGTTTTTATTTTGTCAGTTTGGCCAGTGGTTTATCAATTTTGTTGATATTTTAAAAAACAGCTTTTTGTCTTGTTAATTCTTTCAATTGCTTTTCTGTTTTCCATTTCATTTAGTTCAGCTCTATTTTTTATTATTTGTTTCTTCTGGTGCCTGTGGGGTTCTTTTGTTGCTCTTTTTCTATTTGTTCAAGTTGTAGGGATAAGTCTTTGATTTTGGCCCTTTCTTCTTTTTGGATATGTGCATTTATTGGTATAAACTGGCCTCTGAGCACTGCTTTTGCTGTGTCCTAAAGGTTCTTATAGGATGTGTTTTCATTCTCACTGGATTCCTTGAATTTCTTTATTCCATCCTTAATGTCTTCTATAATCCAGTCTTTTTGGAGCAGGGTATTGTTCAGTTTCCAAGTGTTTGATTTCTTTTCCTGTGATCGATTTCCACTTTTATGGCTTATGGTCAGAGAAGATGCTTTGTAATATTTCAATGTTTTGGATTCTGCTAAGGCTTGCTTTATGACCTAATATGTGGTCTATTCTAGAGAATGTTCCATGTGCACTAGAAAAGGAAGTATACTTAGTTGCTGTTGGGTGGAGTGTTCTGTATATGTCTATGAGGTCAAGTTGTTTGATTGTGACATTCAGATCTTCCATGTCTTTGTTTGGCTTCTTTCTGGATGTCCTATCGTTCACCGAAAGTGGTGTGTTGAGGTCTCCTGCTATCGTTGTGGAGCTGTCTATCTCACTTCTCAATGCTGATAGAGTCAGTTTTATGTATCTCGCAGCCCTGTCATTGGGTGCATAAATATTTAATATGGTTCTATCTTCTTGGTGTATTGTCCCTTTAATCATTATAGAGTGTCCTTCCTTATCCTTTATGATGCATTTAACTTTAAAGTCTATTTTGTCAGAAATTAATATTGCCAGTCCTGCTCTTTTTTGATTGTTGCTGGCTTGATATATTTTTTTTCCATCCTTTGAGTTTTAGTTTGTGTCTCTAAGTCTAAGGTATGTCTCTTGTAGGCAGCATATAAACAGATCTTGTTTTTTTCATCCATTCTGCCACTCTCTGTCTCTTTATTGCTGCATTTAGTCCATTTACATTCAGGGTAATTATGGATAGGTATGAATTTAGTGCTATCATTTTGATGTCTTTTTTGTGTGTTGTTGACAGTTTCTTTTTCCCACTTAATTTTGTGTGCTGAGTAGATTATCTTTCTATATTGTCCTTTCCTTGTATTTATTGTTGTTTATTTTGTTTCTGCTGAGTCTCTATTTTTTTCTTGTATTTTATTTTAATGAGTAGGATATTTTGTCTCCTTTGTGGTTACCTTATTATTTACCCCTGTTTTTCTAAATTTGAACCTAACTTTTATTTCTTTGTATCACCGTATCTTCCTCTATATGGAAGGTGTATGATTACATTTCTTAGTCCCTCTTTATTATTTTAATGTTGTCTTCTTTTATGTAATAACATCCCTGTTACCCTGTTTTGTGGTTTGTTTTTTTTTTTTAAATAATCTTGCTTTTTTTTTTTTTTGATTTCCCTGTCTGGGTTGACTTCTGGTTATTCTGCCCAATGTTCTAGTCTTGGGTTGATACCTGATATTATTGATTTTCTAACCAAAGAATTTCCTTTAGTATTTCTTGTAGTTTTGGTTTGGTTTGGTTTTTACAAATTCCCTAAATTTGTGTTTATCTGGAAATGTCTTAATTTCACCTTCATATTTAAGAGAGAGTTTTGCTGGATATATGATTCTTGGCAGGCAATTTTTTTCCTTCAATTTTTTAAATATGTCATTCCATTGCCTTCTTGCCTGCACGGTTTCTGCCGTGTAGTCCAAGCTCATTCTTATTGGCTCTCCTTCATAGGTGACTTCTTTTTATCTCTAGCTGCTCTTATAATTCTCTCTTTATCTTTGGTTTTGGCAAGTTTGATTATAATATGTCTTGGTGACTTTCTTTTAAGATTTACCTTATGTGGAGTTCGATGAGCATCTTGGATAGATATCTTTTCATCTTTCACGATATCAGGAAAGTTTTCTGCCAACAAATATTCAACAATTCTCTCTGTATTTCTGTTATCCCTCCGTGTTCTGGTATTCCAATCACTCGTAGGTTATTTCTCTTGATAGAGTCCCACATGATTCTTAAGGTTTCTTCATTTTTTAAAGTTCTTTTACCTGATTTTTCTTCATATATATTAGTGCGAAGTGATTTATCTTCGAGTTCAGAAATTCTAGGTTCTTCTTGCTCAATTCTGCTCCTCTGTCTACCGAGTTTTCTACTTCTGTAATTTTATTGTTAATCTTCTGTATTTCTGATTGCTGTCTATCTATGGATTTTTCCAGCTTATTAAACTTTTTATTATGTTCCTGAATAATCTGTCTAATATCTTCAATGGCTTTATCTGTGTGTTCCTTGGTCTGTTCTGTATATTGCCTCATTTCCTTCCTGATGTCTGAGGTTCTGTATATTAAACTTTTGTATTCTGGCTTTGGTAATTCCAGGAATGCACTTTCATCTAGAAGATCCCTGGATTCTTTGTTTTGAGAGTCTGTTGAGGTGATCATGGTCTGTTTCTTTATGTGACTTGATATTGACTGTTGCCTCTGAGCCATGTATAAGTTACTGTATTAGTTTATGCTTCCTTACTATGTTATAGCTGCTTGCTTTGTTTTGTTTTGGTATACCCCTATGGGTTGCTTGAGTGAGCTAACTTCATTATTTTCATCTTTGGAGCTCTGACGTCCTGTCCACGGATGGCTAGAGCTGTTATGAGGTATATCAGTCTAGGAGTCCATTCAGTTTTCTTGTATGAATTCAGCCCAGGTTTCCAGGTAGCTGATCCTCAAGTGTGTGGTACAACTCTATCCTACGGTCTTAAAAGGTCAGGGGTAATTGGCGTATATACCGGTATTTGATGCAGCAGGGGGTCAAGCTCTGAACAAGGCAGGGGGCTGAGAACTGACCCCCGAGTGTTTCTGAGGAAAGCATGTCCCTGTTCCCTAGAGTGTGCAGTTGGGTGGGTTCTGTAGAGGGACCATGAGCACCCAGTGTTTTGGCTGTAAGGATTGGGAGGTACCAGTTATCTTTGGACCTGTGGCACGGGTGGCTGGGTGACCTGAGTGGAGCTACTAGTCCTTAGGTCTCTGATGTGGGTAAGTGAGGACTTTGTTTAAAGACAAAGCAATGTCAAATATCAAACACCCACCTCTCTACTGCCCAGCAGTAACAGTTGGAGTTTACCAACAAGGGCCTATTCTCTCGAAATAGTCCCACACAGGTCCATGCAGAAGGGAAAGGTCCTCAAAGTCCACAGATGTTTTATTCCTGGACAGGAGCCGCTTCTGTCCGGAGCTCCCTGGTTAGTGGAGATAGCAAATTATCTTGTCTATCAATTGCAAATTTGTTCCTTCTTCAAGGCCGGGAGGACAGCTCTAGGTGCTCAAAAGTGCCTATCTCAGGCCCAGGGAATTCAGCCGCTGAAGCCAGCTTGAGGGTGGGGAGGGGGTGCGGTAAAATATATGCAAGTACTTAGCTTTTGCCGAGAGCACCGTTCTTCTCAGGTTCCAGAGGTGTGAGTAGGCTATGTGGCTGGCTGCTTCTCCCTGAGGAAACTGTGGCCGAACGCTAGTACCAGCCCACTGCCACGTCTCCAGGATTGGTGCCTGAAGGCTGTCCACCATTCAGGTCCAGTAACTCCTCTCCACTTCTTAACGGTCTCTTCTTCCCCCTTCTCCTTATTTCGTTTCTAAGTTTGCCTTTGAAGCTCAGGGCACCCTGCTTGTCACAAATATATTCGTTTCACTTGTTTTTTCTGGTCTTCGTTGTAAAGAGGGCTTGCCGGAAGTATCTGCCTATTCTGCTGTCGTGGCTTTGTCTCAAGTCTGGTCTTTTTACGAGAATTTGTCCTCTGCATCCCACTGCTGTCCTGCTCCCTCAGGGTTCTCTGTTGTGTTCCCTGTCAGGGAAGTCATTGGTTATAGACAGGCACCATCTAGCTCTTCTGGTCTCAGGCTGATGTAGTCTCTGGTTTATGTGGCCCTTCCTGTCTCTTGGGCTGGTAATTACCTTTTGTCCTTGGTGTTTTTCATTCTCCTTTGATGTAGGTGGGTTGAGACCAATTGATGCACCTTAGATGGCTGCTTGCTAGTGTTTAAGACCCCAGACGGCTCTCTCCAAGATGGGATGCAGAATATTTTTGTAATGGATTTTATTATGCCAATTGACTTAGATGTCCCCTGAAAACATGGCCCCCAAACCCCCACCCCGTGCACTGGCGCTCAAAGCATTCAGTTTATTCTGGAATCTTCTTTGCTTTTGGTTTAGTCCAGTTGTGCTGACCTTGCCTGTATCGTGTGCTATTGTTCCGTTACCTAAAGTACTTCTTATCTACCATCTAATTAGTGAATACCACTCTGCCACCCTCCCTCCCTCTTCCCTTTCGTAACCATCAAAGAATATTTTATTCTCTGTTTAAACTATTTCTTGAGTTCTTATATTAGTGGTCTTATACAATATTTGTCCTTTTGCAAATGACTTTTTTCACTCAGCATAATGCCTTCCAGATTCCTCCATGTTATGAAATGTTTCACAGATTCATCACTGTTCTTTATCAATACATAGTATTCCACTGTGTGAATATACCGCAATTTATTTATCCATTCAGCCACTGATGGGCACCTTGGTTGCTTCCATCTTTTTGCTATTGTAAACAGTACTGCAATGAACATGATTGTGCATATATCTGTTCATGTGAAAGCTCTTATTTCTCTATGAAATATCCCGAGAAGTAGGATTTCTGGATCATATGGGAGTTCTATTTCTAGCCTTTTAAGGAAGCGCCAAATCGGTTTCCGAAGTGGTTGTACCATTTTACATTCCCACCAGTAGTGTATAAGAGTTCAAGTCTCTTCACAGCCTCTCCAACATTTATTATTTTGTGTGTTTTGGATTAATGCCAGCCTTGTTGGGGTGAGATGGTATCTCATTGTAGTTTTGATTTGTATTTCTGTAATGGCTAATGATCTTGAGTATTTTCCCATGTATCTGTTAGCTGCCTGAAAGTCTTCTTTGGTGAAGTGCCTGTTCATATCCTTTGCCCATTTTTTAATTGGGTTGTCTTTTTGTTGTTGAGTTTTTGCAGTATCATGTAGATTTTTTTAGAGATCAGAATAGTCATAGCTAAAATTTTTTCCCCTGTCTGTAGGTAATCTTTTTTTTATTTGTTTTGTTTTAATAATTTTTATTGAGCTTTAAGGGAACGTTTACAAATCAAGTCAGTCTGTCACATATAAACTTCTATACACCTTACTCCATACTCCCACTTACTCTCCCCCTAATGAGTCAGCCCTTCCAGTCTCTCCTTCCGTGACAATTTTGCCAGTTTCTAACCCTCTCTACCCTCCTATCTCCCCTCCAGACAGGAGATGCCAACACAGTCTCAAGTGTCCACCTGATACAAGTAGCTCACTCTTCATCAGCATCTCTCTCCTACCCATTGTCCCGTAGGTAATCTTTTTACTCTTTTGGTGAAGTCTTTGGATGAGCATAAGTGTTTGATTTTTAGGTGCTCCCAATTATCTAGTTTCTCTTCTCGTGTTTGTGCATTGTTAGTAATGTTTTGTATACTCTTTATACCATGTATTAGCCCTCATAGTGTTGTCTCTATTTTTTCTTCCATAATATTTATTGTTTTAGATTTTATATTTAGGTCTTTGATCCATTTTGAGTTATTTTTTGTGCATGGTGTGAGGTATGAGCCTTGCTTGATTTTTTTTTTTTTTGCAGATGGATATCCAGTTATGCCAGCACCTGTTTTTAAAAAGACTGTCTTCCTCATTTAACTGACTTTGGGCCTTTGTCAAATATCAGCTGCTCATATGTGGATGGATTTATGTCTGGATTCTCAATTCTGTTCCATTGGTCTATGGATCTGTTGTTGTACCAGATACCAGGCTGTTTCATCTACTGTGGCGGTATAACATGTTCTAAAATCAGGTAGAGTGAGGCCTCCCACTTTGCTCTCCTTTTTCAGTTACTTCTCCAGGGCCTCTTTCCCTTCCATATGAAGTTGATGATTTGTTTCTGTATCTCGTTAAAAATTGTCATTGGAATTTGGATCAGAATTGCATTGTATCTATAGATCACTTTTGGTAGAATAAATATTTTTACAATGTTGAGTCTTCCTATCCATGACCAAGGTATGTTTTTCCACTTATGTGGGTTTCGTGGAGTAGTGTCTTGTAGTTTTCTTGGTATAGGTATTTTATGTCTCTGGTTAGATTTATTCCTAAGTATTTTATCTTCTTGGGGGCTATTGTAAATGGTATTGATTTAGCGATTTCCTCTTTGAAGTTCTTTTTGTTGGTGTAGAGGAAACCAACTGATTTTTATATGTTTATCTTGTATCCTGATACTCTGCTGAACTCTTCTATTAGTTTCAGTAGTTTTCTTGAGGATTCTTTATGGTGTTCTATGTATAAGATCATATCATCTGCAAATAGAGATAATTTTGCATCTACATAATCTTTACTTTGGCTGTAATAATCTTGGTCTGAGTTTGGGAGGAACACTAAGAAATACAGATTTTGGGAGTCTGTAATACGGATTTTGTTTAAGTCCTTGAATCACAACCACATTTCTCATTGGTTTTTCTGGATGCTGGATCTAAGCCAGTGCCTAGTGAGGATAACTTCCTTTCAGCTTGCCACGAAAGACCAGAGATATCTGGGTAGAAAATTTCCAAGAGAGTTAATTTGCAAGATCTGTAGCAGATCTCAAGTAATGTCCATGGGTACTTATGAGCATCCCAAGAACCACTGTTCTTCTTGGAAGCAGCATCATAACAAAACTCCAAAAACTAGCTGTCCTCAAGTCAACCCCAACTCATGGTGACCCCGTGTGTGCCAGAGTAGAATTGTGCTCCATAGGATTTTTTTTAAATGAATTTTATTGTGCTTTAAGTGAAAGTTTACAAATCAAATCAGTCTGCCACATATAAGCTAATATACACCTTACTCCATACTCCCACTTATTCTCCCCCTAAAGAGTCAGCCTGCTCCCTCCTTCCAGTCTCTACTTTCGTGACCATTTTGCCAGTTTCTAACCCTCTCTACCCTCCCATCTCCCCTCCAGATAGGAGATGCCAACACAGTCTCAAGTGTCCACCTGATACAAGTAGCTCACTCTTCATCAGCATCTCTCTCCAACCCATTGTCCAGTCCCTTCCGTGTCTGACGAGTTGTCTTCAGGAATAGTTCCTGTCCTAGGCCAACAGAAGGTTTGGGGACCATGACTGCTGGGATTCTTCTAGTCTCAGTCAGACCATTAAGTCTGGTCTTTTTATGAGAATTTGGGGTCTGCATCCAACTGTTCTCCTGCTCCCTCAGAGGTTCTCTGTTGTGTTCCCTGTCAGGGTAGTCATCGGTTGTGGCTGGGCACCATCTAGTTCTTCTGGTCTCGGGATGATGTAAGTCTCTAGTTCATGTGGCCCTTTCTGTCTCTTGGGCTCATAATTATCGTGTGACCTTGGTGTTCTTCATTCTCCTTTGATCCAGGCAGGTTGAGACCAACTGATGCATCTTACACGGCTGATTGTTAGCATTTAAGACCCCAGATGCCACACTTCTAAGTGGGATGCAGAATGTTTTCATAACAGAATTTATTTTGCCAATTGACTTAGAAGTGTCCTTAAGCCATAGTCCCCAAACCCCCACCCTTGCTCCGCTGACCTTTGAAGCATTCAGTTTATCCTGGAAACTTCTTTGTTTTTGATGCAGTCCAGTTGAGCTGACCTTCCATGTATTGAGTGTTGTCCTTCCTTCACCTAAAGTAGTTCTTGTCTACTAACTAATCAGTAAATAACATTCTCCCACCCTCCCTCCCCCCCCATAACCACAAAAGTATGTGTTCTTCTCAGTTTATACTATTTCTCAAGATCTTATAATAGTGGTCTTATACAATATTTGCCCTTTTGCATCTGACTAGTTTCACTCAGCGTAATGCCTTCCAGGTTCCTCCATGTTATGAAATGTTTCACAGAATCGTCACTGTTCTTTATTGATGTGTACCACTCCATTGTGTGAATACACCATAATTTATTTAACCATTCATCCATTGATGGACCCCTTGGTTGTTTGCAGCTTTTTGCTATTGTAAACAGAACTGCAATAAACATGGGTGTGCATATATCTGTTTGTGTAAAGGATTTTATTTCTCTAGGGTATATTCTGAGGACCGGGATTTCTGGGTTGTATGGTAGTTCTATTTCTAGCTTTTTAAGAAAACACCAGATAGATTTCCAAAGTGGTTGTACCATTTTACATTCCCACCAGCAATGCATAAGAGTTCCAATCTCTCTGCAGCCTCTCCAACATTTATTATTTTGTGTTTTTTGGATTAATGCCAGCCTTGTTGGAGTGAGATGGAATCTCATTGTAGTTTTAATTTGCATTTCTCTAACGGCTAATGCTCGAGAGCATTTTCTCTTGTATATGTTAGCTGCCTGAATATCTTGTTTAGTGAAGTGCGTGTTCATATCCTTTGCCCACTTTTTGATTGGGTTGTTTGTCTTTTTGTGGTTGAGTTTTAACAGAATCATATAGATTTTAGAGATCAGGCTCTGGTCGGAGATGTCATAGCTGAAAATTTTTTCCCAATCTGTAGGCGGTCTTTTTACTCTTTTGGTTAAGTCTTTAGATGAGCATAGGTGTTTGATTTTTAGGAACTCCCAGTTATCTGGTTTCTCTTCGTCATTTTTGGTAATGTTTTGTATTCTGTTTATGCCTTGTATTAGGGCTCCTAACGTTGTCCCAATTTTTTCTTCCATGATCTTTATCGTTTTAGTCTTTATGTTTAGGTCTTTGATCCACTTGGAGTTAGTTTTTGTGCATGGTTTGAGGTATGGGTTCTGTTTCATTTTTTTGCAGATGGATATCCAGTTATGCCAGCACCATTTGTTAAAAAGACTATCTTTTCCCCAATTAACTGACACTGGGCCTTTGTCAAATATCAGCTGTCTGTATCCTAAAGATGTCTGTATGAGAATATTTACTACAGCTTTCCCCTGCCCCTCCTCCCTTGTAATAGGAGCAAAAAGGGAAACAACCTAAATAGTTATTAGTAAGGGAAAGAGTAAATCACAGTGTTACCTCCATACTAAGAATATGAGGCAGCTGCTAAAAGAGTTACTGCATATCTACTGAAACAGAAAAACCCCTGACACATTAAGTAAAATAAATAAATAAACTGTGTACATTAAATGAAGCTAAAGATATGTCTCAGAAATTAACTGTAGGGATTAGAGTGGGGTGAATGGATATAGTTGTAAGGGCCAGAGGGGTAAACTTTTACTGTTGCTAGATAATTCTGTATTGCTTAATTTTTTTTTCAGTGAGGATATGCTCAAACTCTACTTGCATAATTAAATAGTAGAAGAATCATATAAAAATATTTTAATAATTAAACTCATCAATAGTCAAAAGAGGAATGACTCTAGAAAAGTTTCCTACTTCTAATTATTTCTCGAAAAATCTTAGTAAATACGGAGGAGAGGAAAAAATTTTTAACAAATAGAGTTAAGAATATCTTTCTTAAATGGCTGGTCATCATCATACCTTCATCAAGTTTGAAGCATTATCTAGTAAAGTCAGAAATAAGGCTTGGAAGGCCAGTAACACTATTATTTAATACTGTTCAAAATTTCGGCCAAGTCAACTGAAAAGGAAAAGAAAAAGAACTCAATAATCTTAGTTAAAAACAGAGACAAGATATGTCAATATTGTTAAGAAATAATATAAATATTGACAGGTATGATAAACTATATGATGAAACACAAGGCTATATTATAAAAAAAATAACTCCAATATGCCAAGTACTTCCTGCTTGCCAGGCCATCTTCTCAGTACTTCTCATATTATTATCTTATTTAATCCTCACAAAAACTCTTTTGTTGCTGTTGTTAGTTGCCGTTGAGTTAGTTTTGATTCACAGTGGCCCTGTGCACAACAGAACAAAAGACTGCCAGGCCCTGCGCCATCCTCACAATCGTTGCTGTGCTTGAGCCCATTGTTGCAGGCACTTAGTCAATCCATCTCATGGAGGATCTTCCTCTTTTTCACTGACCCTCTAGTTTACCAAGCATGATGTCCTTCTCCAGGGACTGATTCTGCCTGATAACCTGTCCAAAGCATGTGAGACCCTGTCTCGCCATTCTTGCTTCCAAGGACCATTCTGGTTGTACTTCTTCCAAGACAGATTTGTCTATTCTTTTGGCAGTCCATGGTATATTCGATATTCTTCGCCAACACCACAATTCAACTGTGTTAATTCTTCTTCATTGTCCAGATTTTGCATGCATATGAGGAGATTGAAATCACCATGGCTTGGGTCAGGCATACCTTAGTCCTCAAAGTGACATCTTGGCTTTTTTTAACACTTTAAAAAGAGATCTCTTGCAACAGTTTTGGCCAATGCAATGCGTCTTTTGATTTCTTGACTGTTACTTCCATGGGTGTTGGTTGTGGATCCAAGTAAAATGAAATCCTTGACAACCTCAACCTTTTCTCTATTTACAATGATGTTGCTTATTGGCCCAGTTGTGAGGATTTTTGTTTTCTTTATGTTGAGGTGTAATCCATAATGAAAGTAGTGGTCTTTGATATTCTTCAGTAAGTGCTTCAAGTCCTCTTCACTTTCAGCAAGCAAGGTTCTGTTATCTGCATAACACAGGTTATTAATGAGTCTTCCTCCAATCCTGATGGCCTGTTCTTCATGTAGTCCAGCTTCTTCGATTATTTGCTCAACATACAGATTAAATAGGTATGGTGAAAGGATACAACCCTGATGCACACCTTTCTTGACTTTAAACCATGCAATATCCCCTTGTTCTGTTTGAATGATTGCCCCTTGATCCACGTACAGATTCTTCACAAGCACAATTGTTTTTGAATTCCCATTCTCTGCAACGTTATCCATAATTTGTTACGATCCACACACTCAAATGCCTTAGCACAGTCAATAAAACACAGGTAAACATCCTTCTGGTATTTTCTGATTTCAGCCAGGATCCATGTGACATCAGCAATAATATCCCTGGTTCCATGTCCTCTTCTAAATCTGCCTTGAATTTCTGGCAGTTCCCTATCGATATACTGCTGCAGCCGCTTTTGCATTCAAAATGATCTTCAGCAAAATTTTGCTTGCATGTGATATCAATGATATCGTTTGATAATTTCCACATTTGGTTGGATCCTCTTTCTTGGGAATAGGTATAAATATGGATCTCTTCCAGTTGGTTGGCCAGGTAGCTGTCTCCCAAATTTCTTGGCATAGACAAGTGAACATTTACAGCACTACATCTGTTTGTTGAAACATCTCAACTGTTACTCCATCAATTCCTGGGGCCTTGTTTTTCGCCAGTGCCTTCAGTGAGCTTGGACTTCTTCCTTCAGTACCATCGATTCCTGATCATATGTTACCTCCTGAAATGGTTGAACATCGACCAGTTCTTTTTGGTATAGTGACTCTGTATATTCCTTTCATCTTCTTTTGGTGCATCCTGCGTCATTTAATATTTTCCCTGTAGAATCCTTCAGTTTCGCAACTCGAGGCTTGAATTTTTTCATCAGCTCCTTCAGCTTCAGAAATGCCGAGCATGTTCTTTCCTTTTGGTTTTCTATCTGCAGGTCTTTGCACGTGTTGTCATAATACTTTACTTTGTCTTCTTGAGCCACCCTTTGAAATCTTCTGTTCAGCTCTTTTACTTCATCATTTTTTCCTTTTGCTTTAGCTTCTTGCTGTTCAAGAGCAAGTTTATTTTGGCTCTCGTGGGCTCGTTCTAATTTGGTCAGTTTCAACTTGAACTTGCATGTGAGTAGTTCATGGTCTGATCTGCAGTTGGCCCCTGGCCTTTTTCTGACTGATGATATTGAGCTTTTCTGTTGTCTCTTTGCACAAATGTAGTCAATCTGATTCCTTTGTGTTCCATCTGGTGAGGTCCATATGTATAGCCACCACTTATGTTGGTGAAAAAAAGTATTTGCAATGAGGAAGTCATCGGTCTTGCAAAATTGAATCATGGGATCTCCAGCATCATTTCTGTCACCAAGGCCATATTTTCCACCTACCAAATCCTTCTTCATTTCCAACTTTTGCATTCCAATCACCAGTAATTATCAGTGCACCCCGAATGCATGTTCCATCAATTTCAGACTGCAGAAGTTGGTAAAAATCTTCAATTTCTTCACCTTTGGCCTTAGTGGTTCATTCGGGAATTTTAATAACAGTTGTATTAACTGGTCTTTCATGTAGGCATATGGATATTATCCTATCACTGACAATGTTGTACGTCCTTCAAGATATACCTTGAAATGTTCTTTTTTTAAAATAATTTTTATTGTGCTTTAAGTGAAAGTTTACAAACCAAGTCAGTCTCTCACATATAAGCTTACATACACCTTACTCCATACTCCCGCTTACTCTCCCCCTAATGAGTCATCCCACTCCTTCCTTCCAGTCTCTCCTTTCTTGACCGTTTTGCCAGTTTCTAACCCTCTCTACCCTCCCATCTCCCCTCCAGGCAGGAGATGCCAACACAGTCTCAAGTGTCCACCTGATACAAGTAGCTCACTCTTCATCAGCATCTCTCTCCAACCCATTGTCCAGTCCCTTCCATGTCTGACGAGTTGTCTTCAGGAATGGTTCCTATCCTGGGCCAGCAAAAGGTTTGGGGACCATGACCGCTGGGATTCCCCTAGTCTCAGTCAGACCATTAAGTATGGCGTTTTTATGAGAATTTGGGGCCCGCATCCCACTGTTCTCCTGCTCCCTCAGGGGTTCTCTGTTGTGCTCCCTGTCAGGGCACCCATTGGTTGTGGCCGAGCACCATGTAGTTCTTCTGGTCTCAGGATGACGTAGGTCTCTAGTTCATGTGGCCCTTTCTGTCTCTTGGGCTCATAATTATCTTGTGACCTTGGTGTTCTTCATTCTCCTTTGGTCCAGGGGGGTTGAGACCAATTGATGCATCTTAGATGGCTGCTTGTTAGCATTTAAGACCCCAGACGCCACATTTCAAAGTGGGATGCAGAATGTTTTCTTAATAGAATTTATTTTGCCAATTGACTTAGATGTCTCCTGAAGCCACAGTCCCCAAACCCTCACCCTTGTTCCGCTGACCTTCGAAGCATTCAATTTATCCCAGAAACTTCTTTGTTTTTGATGCAGTCCAGTTGAGCTGACCTTCCCTGTGTTGAGTATTGTCTTTCCCTTCACTTAAAGTAGTTCTTATCTACCGTCTAATCAGTAAATAACCCTCTCCCACCCTCCCTCCCTCCCTCCCCCCTCTCATAACCACAAAAGAATGTCTTCTTCTCAGTTTAAACTATTTCTCAAGATCTTACAATACTGGTGTTATACGATATTTGTCCTTTTGCATCTGACTAATTTCACTCAGCATAATGCCTTCCATGTTCCTCCATGTTATGAAATGTTTCACAGATTCCTCACTGTTCTTTATCGATGTGTAGTATTCCATTCTGTGAATATACCATAATTTATTTATCCATTCATCCGTTGATGGACACCTTGGTTGCTTCCAGCTTTTTGCTGTTGTAAACAGTGCTGCAATAAACATGGGTGTGCATATATCTGTTCGTGTAAAGGATCTTATTTCTCTAAGATATATTCCAAGGGGTGGGATTTCTGCGTTGTATGGTATTTCTATTTCCAACTTTTTAAGGAAACGCCAGATAGATTTCCAAAGTGGTTGTACCATTTTACATTCCCACCAGCAATGCATAAGAGTTCCAATCTCTCTGCAGCCTCTCCAACATTTATTATTTTGTGTTTTTTGGATTAATGCCAGCCTTGTTGGAGCGAGATGGAATCTCATCGTAGTTTGAATTTGCATTTCTCTAATGGCTAATGCTCGAGAGCATTTTCTCATGTATCTGTTAGCTGCCTGAATATCATCTTCAGTGAAGTGCGTGTTCATATCCTTTGCCCACTTTTTGATTGGGTTGTTTGTCTTTTTGTGGTTGAGTTTTAACAGAATCATATAGATTTTAGAGATCAGGCACTGGTGGGAGATGTCATTGCTGAAAATATTTTCCCAATCTGTAGGCGGTCTTTTTACTCTTTTGGTGAAGTCTTTAGATGAGCATAGGTGTTTGATTTTTAGGAGCTCCTAGTTATCTGGTTTCTCTTTGTCATTTTTAGTAATGTTTTGTATTCTGTTTATGCCTTGTATTAGGGCTCCTAACGTTGTCCCTATTTTTTCTTCCATGATCTTTATCGTTTTAGTCTTTATGTTTAGGTCTTCGATCCACTTGGAGTTAGTTTTTGTGCTTGGTGTGACGTATGGGCCCTGTTTCATTGTTTTGCAGATGGATATCCAGTTATGCCAGCACCATTTGTTAAAAAGACTATCTTTTCCCCAATTAACTGACACTGGTCCTTTGTCAAATATCAGCTGCTCATATGTGGATGGATTTATATCTGGGTTCTCAATTCTGTTCCATTGGTCTATGTGCCTGTTGTTGTACCAGTACCAGGCTGTTTTGACTACTGTGGCTGTATAATAGGTTCTGAAATCAGGTAGAGTGAGGTCTACCACTTTCTTCTTCTTTTTCAGTAATGCTTTACTTATCCAGGGCTCCTTTCCCTTCCATATGAAGTTGGTGATTTGTTTCTCCATCACATTAAAAAATGACATTGGAATTTGGATCGGAAGTGCATATTATGTATAGATGGCTTTTGGTAGAATAGACATTTTTACTATGTTAAATCTTCCTATCCATGAGCAAGGAATATTTTTCCACTTATGTAGGTCCCTTTTTAGTTTCTTGTACTAGTACTTTGTAGTTTTCTTTGTATAGGTCTTTTACCACTTTGGTAAGATTTATTCCCAAGTATTTTATCTTCTTGGGGGCGACTGTGAATGGTATTGATTTGGTGATTTCCTCTTCGATGTTCTTTTTGTTGATGTGGAGGAATCCAAGTGATTTTTGTATGTTTATATTGTAACCTGAAACTCTGCCGAACTCTTCTATGTTTCAGTAGTTTTCTAGAGGATTCCTTAGGGTTTTCTGTGTATAAGATCATGTCATCAGCAAATAGAGATAATTTTACTTCTTCCTTGCCATTCTGGATGCCCTTTATTTCTTGATCTAGCCTAATTGCTCTGGCTAGGACCTCTAGCACAATGTTGAATAAGAGTGGTGATAAAGGGCATCCTTGTCTGGTTCCCTTTTCTCAAGGGAACTGCTTTCAGGCTCTCTCCATTTAGAATGATGTTGGCTGTTGGCTTTGTATAGATGCCCTTTATTATGTTGAGGAATTTTCCTTCAATTCCTATTTTGCTGAGAGTTTTTATCATGAATGGGTGTTGGACGTTGTCAAATACCTTTTCTGCATCAATTCATAAAAGCATGTGGTTTTTGGCCTTTGTTTTATTTATTTGGTGGATCACATTGAAGGTTTTTCTAATATTGAACCAACCTTGCATACCTGGTATAAATCCCACTTGATCGTGGTGGATTATTTTTTTGATATGTTGTTGAATTCTATTGGCTAGAATTTTGTTGTGGATTTTTGCATCTGTGTTCATGAGGGGTATAGGTCGGTAATTTTCTTTTTTTGTGATGTCTTTACCTGGTTTTGGTATCAGGGATATGCTGGCTTCATAGAATGAGTTTGGGAGTATTCCATCCTTTTCTATGCTTTGAAATACCTTTAGTAGTTGTGGTGTTATCTCTTCTCTGAAAGTTTGGTAGCACTCTGCAGTGAAGCCGTCCAGGCCAGGGCTTTTTTTTGTTGGGAGTTTTTTGATTAGCTTTTCAATCTCTTTTTTTTGTTATGGGTCTATTTAGTTGTTCTACCTCTGTTTGTGTTAGTTTAGGTAGGTAGTGTTTTTCCAGGAATTCATCTATTTCTTCTAGGTTTGCAAATTTGTTAGAGTACAATTTTTTATAATAATCTGATATCATTCTTTTAATTTCAGTTGGGTCTGTTGTGATATGGTCCATCTCATTTCTTATTCGGGTTATTGGTTTCCTTTCCCGTATTTTTTTAGTCTGCCTGGCCAATGGTTTATCAGTTTCGTTAATTTTTTTTCAGAGAACCAGCTCTTGACTTTGTTGATTCTTTCAATTGTTTTTCTGTTCTCTAATTCATTTAGTTCAGCTTTAATTTTTATTATTTGTTTTCTTCTGGTGCCTGATGGATTCTTTTGTTGCTCAGTTTCTATTTGTTCAAGTTGTAGGGACAGTTCTCTGATTTTGGCTCTTTCTTCTTTATGTATATGTGCATTTATCGATATAAATTGGCCTCTGAGCACTGCTTTTGCTGTGTCCCAGAGGTTTTGATAGGAGGTGTTTTCATTCTTGTTCCATTCTGTGAATTTCTTTATTTCCTCCTTAATGTCTTCTATAACCCAGTCTTTTTTGAGCAGGGTATTGTTCAGTTTCCAAGTATTTGATTTCTTTTCCCTGATTTTTCTGTTATTGATTTCCACTTTTATGGCCTTGTGGTCTGAGAAGATGCTTTGTAATCTTTTGATGTTTTGGATTCTGCAACGGTTTGTTTTATGACCAATATGTGATCTATTTTAGAGAATGTTCCATGTGCACTAGAAAAAAAAAAGTATGCTTTGCAGTTGTTGGGTGGAGTGTTTTGTATAAGTCTATGAGGTCAAGTTGGTTGACTGTAGCAATTAGGTCTTCCGTGTCTCTTTTGAGCTTCTTACTGGAAGTCCTATCCTTCTCTGAAAGTGGTGTGTTAAAGTCTCCTACTATAATTGTGGAGACGTCTATCTCACTTTTCAGTTCTGTTAAAGTTTGTTTTATGTATACTGCAGCCCTGTCATTGGGTGCATAAATATTTAATATGGTTATATCTTCCTGGTCAATTGTCCCTTTTATCATTATGTAGTGTCCTTCTTTGTCCTTTGTGATGGATTTAACTTTAAAGTCTATTTTGTGAGAGATTAATATTGCTACTCCTGCTCTTTTTTGCTTGTTGTTTGCTTGATATATTTTTTTCCATCCTTTGAGTTTTAGCTTGTTTGTGTCTCTAAGTCTAAGGTGTGTCTCTTGTAGGCAGCATAGAGACAGATCGTGTTTCTTTATCCAGTCTGAGACTCTCTGTCTGTTTATTGGTGTATTTAGTCTATTTACATTCAGTGTAATTATAGATAAGTAAGAATTTAGTGCTGTCATTTTGATGCCTTTTTGTGTGTATTGTGGGCAATTTAATTTTCCACTTACTTTTTTGTGCTGAGACATTTTTCTTTGTAAATTGTGTGTTCCTCATTTTCATAGTAGTTGAATTTATGTTTGCTGAGTTATGTTTTTCTTGGTTTTTATTTTGAATTATGGAATTGTTAGACCTCTTTGTGGTTAACTTAATATTTACCCCTATTTTTCTAAGTAAAAACCTAACTTGTGTCGTCGTATATTGCCTTGCTTTCCTCTCCATATGGAAGATCTATGCCTCCTTTATTTAGTCCCTCTTTTTGATTATTGTGATCTTTTACATAATGACTTCGATGATTCCCTGTTTTGAGCATTTTTTCTTTTTAAAATTCATCTTAATTTGTTTTTATGATTTCCGCATTTGAGTTGATATCAGGATGTTCTGTTCTGTAACCTTGTGTTGTGTTGGTATCTGATATTATTGATTTTCTGACCAAACAATTTCCTTTAGTAATTCTTGTAGCGTTGGTTTGGTTTTTGCAAATTCTCTAAGCTTGTTTTTATCTGTAAATGTTTTAATTACACCTTCATATTTGAGAGAGAGTTTTGCTGGATATATGATCCGTGGCTGGCAGTTTTTCTCCTTCAGTGCTCTGTATATGTCATCCCATTGCCTTCTTGACTGCATGGTTTCTGCTGAGTAGTGTGAACTTATTCTTATGGATTCTCCTTTGTAGGAGACTTTTATCCCTGGCTGCTTTTACAATTTTCTCTTTATGTTTGGTTTTGGTAAGTTTGATGATAATATGCCTTGGTGACTTTCTTTTTGGATCAATCTTATATGGGGTTCCATGAGCATCTTGGATAGATATCCTTTCGTCTTTCATGATGCCAGGGAAGTTTTCTGCCAACAGATCTTCAACTATTCTCTCTGTATTTTCTGTTATCCCTCCCTGTTCTGGAACTCCAATCACACGTAAGTTATTCTTCTTGATAGAGTCCCAGATGATTCTTAGGTTTTCTTCATTTTTTTTAATCCTTTTATCAGATTTTTCTTCAACTATATTGGTGTCAATTGTCTTATTCTCCAACTCCCCCACTCTGCATTCCAATTCCTCGATTCTGCTCCTCTGACTTCCTAATGAGTTGTGTAATTCTGTAATTTTACTGTTAATCTTGTATTTCTGAATGCTGTCTCTCTATCGATTCTTGTAGCTTATTAATTTTTCCACTATGTTCTTGAATAATCTTTTCGATTTCTTCATCTGCTTTATCAGTGTGTTCCTTGGCTTTTTCTGTAGATTGCCTTATTTCATTTCTGAGGTCATCCCTGATATCTTGAAGCATTCTGTATATCAGTTTTTTATATTCTGCATCTGGCAATTTCAGGATTGTATCTTCATTTGGGCAAGATTTTGATTCTTTAATTTGGGGGTTTGTAGAAGCAATCATGGTCTGGTTCTTTCTGTGGTTTGATATCGACTGCTGTCTCCGAGCCATCTGTAAGATATTATAATGATTTATTTTATATTTGCTCACTGAGTCTTATCTTGTTTTGTTTTCTTTCAATATATGCAGACAGGCTACTAGATTGTCCTGTCTTGATTGTTGTAGGCTTTGAATCACTTATGTCGTATTACCAGCTGGTTTGGGCTGTTACCATATACATAAGCCTAAGAGTCCATTCACTATTCTTGGATAGAATCAGCTTAGGTGTTCTGATTTTGGGTCACCAAGTGTGTGGTGTAGACTGTCACCTATTAACTTACAGGAGTAGTGGTGATAGTTGTGTACACCAGATTCTAGTAGCGGCAGGGGGTCACACTCCGGGGGGGGCAGGATGCTGATAGCCTTCCCCCACCCCACCCCCCCCATGCCAGTGAGGTAGGTGTGTCTATTTCTAAAGCACTTTGGTGGGTGGGCTCTGCAGCTGTACCTTAGGTACCCAATGCATGTACCTCTAAAGATTGGTAGGTGTCAGTATCCTCAGACCTCTTTGGCAGGTGGCTAGGTGGTTTGGGTGGAGCTTCAGCCCTCAGTTCCCCCGTTGTGGATCAGTGAGGGCTCTGTTTAATAGGTAGAGATATCAGACCTGGAAAACTTGTCTTTTCAATGATCCTGTAAAACAATTACAGTCAGATCTCTATCAGAATTGCCTTTGCATTATAATAGCCACCTTGTTCCCTGTAGGGATGAAAGCCCAAGACTGTGGATCTCATATGCTTGGCTGGAGCTGGTTCTGTATTGTTACTCCAGTTTAGAAGTCAGGGAAGGATTTTTCATCCCTGGGTTTTTAGTAACTTCTTCTCTCAGGCCAGGAGAATGGGTTAGGAACAGAAAAAAAAAAAAAAAAAACCACAAAGCACTTCCCTCCCTGGCCCAGAAAATTCCAATGTTAACGAAGCTGCCTGGGGCAGGGAGGGGAGAGATCAGATAGATAAGAGAGAGTAGCAAGCAGCAATATAGACAAAGTTACTTATCTTGCTTGGTGATGACTGTTTTATCTGAGATTCCCAAGGGGCATGTAGCTTGTGTGCACTGGCTGGGTCGAGATTGCCCCCAAGGGTCAGGTCCTCGTCCTGTGCTTGTGCTGTCTCAGAAGCCATGGTCAGCTCCTCTGCTCCCAGTCCAAAGCCCAGCGCTGAGGTTCCCCAGCTGGGACACTGCATTCCAGGATCTAAAACCAGTCACTGCCTCTTGGTGACTTCTCCTCCTGCCAGCCGTGCCATTGCTCTGCCTGCATGAGCTGACTGGGCTTTCCCCAAAGTCACTTCAGGAGAAAGTCCTTGTGCTGTCTCAGGAAGCCATGCTCAGCTCCCCTGCGCCCAGTCCAAAGCCTGGCACCAAGGTTTTCTGGCTGGGGCACTGGCTCCAGGCTCCGAAAACAGTCCCTCCTTCCCCATGGTTGCTCGTTCTCTCATTAGCCGCATCAGTGCGCAGCCTGCTTGTGCTGACTGAGTCTCTACTGAGGTTACCCCAGGGGGCTGGGGGTTAGGGCTGTGTCCCTTGCTTGTCCCGCCTCAGCAAGCCGCAGTCAGTCCCGCCACTCCGCACGAGGGAACCACAAGGGCTCAAGGCTGTGTTCCAGAAGTGGTTGCTTCTTCAGGGCACAGCTTTTCCCTCCCCTGTCACTCAGGTCAACTCTTTAGATCTGTGTTTGATGGTCAGGGTTCGTAGATTGTCATGTATGTGATCGATTCACTTGTTTTTCTAAGTCTTTGTTGCAAAGGGGATCAGAGGTAGCTTCTACCTAGTCAGCCATCTTGGCCCCGCCTTCTTGAAATGTTCTTTTTGATGATGAATGCAATGCAATTCCTCTTCTAGTTGTCATTCCTGGGGTAGTAGACCACATGACTGTCTGATTCAAAATGACCGATGCCACGTCACTTAACCTCATCAATGCCTAGGATATTGATCTTTATGCATTCCATTTCATTTTTGACTATTTCCAGTTTTCCTAGATTCATGCTTTGTACATTCCACGTTCCAATTATTAATGGCTGTTTGCAGCTGTTTCTTCTCACTTTGAGCTGTGCCGCATCAGCAAATGAAGGTCCTGAAAACTTGACTGCATTCACGTTGGCTCTACTTTGAGAAGGCAGCTCTTCCCCAGTTGTATTTTGAGTGCCTTCTAACATGAAGGGCTCATCTTCTGACACTATAGCAAACAATGTTCCTCTGTTATTCATAAGGTTTTCCCTGGCTAATTCTTTTCAGAAGTAGACTTGAGAGGTCCTTCTTCTTAATCTATCTTAATCTGGAAGCTCTGTTGAACCCTGTCAACCATGGGTGGCCCTGCTGGTATTTGAATGCCAGTGGCATAGCTTCCAGCATCACAGCAACACACAAGCCCCCACAGTATGACAAACTGACAGACACATGGGGGCACAAGAACCCTATGGGTACATTTATCATTTCTTCTATTTTACGGATGTGGAAACTAAGTTCCAGAAAGGTTAAGTAGGAGGTGAGTGGTGAGTGGTAGAGCCAGGATTCCAATCTGAGTAACCTGATTCTGGAGCCTACTCAACGTAATTTCCCTGCTACCCACTGTTTAAAAGCCAAAGGATATCTTTCAATAAGCAGTCCCCTTACGTAATATATAAAAAGCAACAGCTTTTATTTATCATATCAATAAACCCAAAACCAACCAAACCCAGTGCTGTCGAGTCGATTCCAACTCATGGAGACCCTATAGGACAGAGTAGAACTGCCCCATAGAGTTTCCAAGGAGCACCTGGTGGATTCGAACTGCCAACCCTTTGGTTAGCAGCCGTAGCATGTAACCAATATGCCACCAGGACTTCCATCATATCAATAGACAATTTGAAAATATAATGGGAAAAAAAATTCTACTTACCATAAAAAAAAAAAACAAAAACCAAAAAATTCGTTGTCGAGTCGATTCTGACTCGTAGCGACCCTATAGAACAGAGTAGAACTACCCCATAGAGTTTCAGTGGAGAGCCTGGTGGATTTGAACAGCCAACCCTTTGGTTAGCAGCCATAGCACTTAGCTACTATGCCTCCAGGGTTTCCCTACTTACTGCGGCAACTGGAACTATGTATTACCAAGTAGCCAATTTAAAAAGGACCATAATAAGGAAAATTCAAACTTTATTGAGAGGCAGAGAAGGCTTGAATAAGTGGAGAGAAACTCTATATTTGTGGTTTAAAAGTCACTATTGAAAAGATGTCAATTATTCTCAAACCAGTCTAGAAATGTAGTGTAAATTCCGAACAAATTGTTAACATTTTTATCAGAACTTGCCAAATTGTTGTTTTAAGAAAAACATTTAGTTTCAAAAGCTCATTATGTAAAAAAATCAGAAATATGTCATAAATTATTTCCTTCAGAAGTAATCCCTATTTATAATTTGGATTACACTCACACCCATGCACAGACACACATTTGTTTTGTTTTATATAAACGGATCATTTTTTTCATACCGTGCTGCAATTTTTTTTCACTTATCAATACATCTTGGACATCTTTCCAAGCTATTAATACACAACTATCCAGTTCCTTTTAACCAGGGCAGATATTTGAAGGAGGGTTGCCCCATAATCCATTTATCCATCTCCCTATTAATGGATATTTGGGTTGTTTCCCGTGCCTTTGCTAAAATAAACATTGTTATACATATATCTTTACACACTTACACTAGCATTTCTGATCAATTCCTAAGAGTATTCTTGCTGGGTCATAGGGTGTAAACAGTTAACATTTTGTAGATGCCATCAGGTAAGTCTCCAAAAATCTTGCACCTATTTACATTTCCTCAAGAAAGACCATTTTCTCATACTCTTTTCAACACTGGGTACTATCAATCTTTTTAAAATTTTGCAAATACTGCTTCCTGTTGGTGTTTAGTTGCCCATTTTCTTGATCACTAGCAGAATGGAGCTTCTTTTCATAGTTTTTGTGGCCATTTTGTGTTTTTTCTTTCATGATTTGACTATCTATAGCCATTGATCATTTTAAAAGTTTTTTTTTTTTAATTAATTTGTAGAAACTCCATAATATATCTTACCCTTGGCCTATTAAGTATATTGCAGCTATTTTCACCTGATCTGTATTTTTCTCTCTCTCTTTTTTGGTTGCTGTTGATATGACAAAGCTTTTAACTTTATGAAGAAAGAAAAGAGAATCTGTCAAATTTTCCTCTTACGGCCTCTGATTTACATCATACTGAGAAATTCCTCCACAACCCACAACCTTAAATGCATCATTCTATATTTTCTTCTCTTGCATTTAATTCACTTGTGTGAGGTTATTATGGTGTGAGATTGAGAGCTTACATTTTCTTCCAAATCTATAACTGACTGTTTTAAGATTGCTTATTATTATTTTTTTTTTATCGAATAACCTGTCCTTTTCCCACTGATTTGAAATGTTCTCCTCCCCACATACCAAGTTCCCATATATAACTTGGATCTAGCTCTAGACTTCCTATTCTATTCAATTAGTCTATTTGTATATTCCTATACCAGTCCCATATTGCAATGTCTGAATACTTTTACATATTTTCAAAGGCAGTTGACTAAGTGATTCGAAAGCTATTTGGTTGAGTAAACAAATGAGAATAGCAAAAAGAAATACGACAAACAAAGGTAGTGGGTGATGAATTGTGCTATAAAATGTCTCTAGAAGGTTGTGATACTAGCGAAGGGATAAAAAGACAGGTCAATAGAACAGAATAACAAGTCTATGTCTTTACCTATTTATATAAACTTATCATATTATAGGAAACCCTGGTGGCATAGCGGTTAGGAACTATAGCTGTTAACCAAAAGGTTGGCGGTTCGAATCTACCAGGTGCTCCTTATATGGGGCAGCTCTACCCTGTCTTACAGAGTCGCTATGTGTCGGAATTGACTCAGTGGCAACAGGTTTGGGTTTTTTTTTTTTGGTTTTACCATATTATAAAAGTAAGTCTCAAAGAAATAGGGATAGTATGAATTAATAAAATAGAAGAATAGTCTTAGGATAATTAGTTGATATTTTAGGAAAAAATAAAATTAAATCTCTACTTCACACTTATTAAAAATAAATAGGTGGATTAAAGACAAATTAAAAAGTTAAACAATGAGAATAATAGAAGAAAACATAGGTGAATATTTTTATAATTTGAGACAAATGCAGAAAAACTGTAATAGAAAATATTCACATATTTAACTCCATAAATGTAAATTCTTGTATGGCAAATGACAACAACAAAAACAAAACAAAATTAAAATGCAAATACCAAACTGGAGGAGGAGGGGTTGCTATATATAATAGACAAAGGATTAACATTCTAGAAGTGTAAAGAGCTCTTTCAAATCAATAAAAAGATAAACAAGCCAATATAAAAGAGTATGAACAAGCCCTTTTCAAAAAAAGAAATACAAGTCACCAACAAAGATATGAAATGATTTTCAACCTCCCTCATAATTAAAGAATGCATATATCACAATATTTTTCACTTGCCAAGTTTGGCAAAGGTTTTAAAAACAATGTTTAGGATATTACCGAGTGTTGTTGTAGATGTGAAAAAATAGGGACTTTCATGTACTGTTGACGAGAACATAAACAGTGAACCATTTTTGGAGGGCAAGTTGCCAACCAATTAACTAAATAAATCAATAAACCTAGAAGTTGGATCCAGTAATTTTGCATGCAGAAACTGAAACTCTACTGTAATGCTAGCACAGCACACAAGGATGCAAGTCCCAGGTCTTTAATTGCAGTCTCACCTATTATCTATACAGATAATCACAGAATAGGCTAACTCCAGGGCATTTAAATCATCCAGCCCTAAAAACCACAAAGTGTGCAACACCAATACAGTCCATTTAGATTGGTTTGGTCCAAGCTCAGTCTGGTTCTTTCCCAATATCTTCAATTTTTCAGAAATTCTTGATGTCTCATATCATTTTTTACACAGTCATGTATATACTTACACTTAGACACATATGGAAACGCTGGTGGCCTAATGGTTAAGTGCTACAGCTGCTAACCAAAAGGCTGGCAGTTCAAATCCACCAGGCACTCCTTGGAAACTCTATGAGGCAGTTCTACTCTATCCTGTAGGATTGCTATGAGTCGGATTGTCTTGACGGCAACGTATTTGGGTTGGTTTTTGTTTAGACACATATGTACACTCATGCCTACAAATACATGAGCAAAATCCAAAAGGATATATATAAAAAAAATTTGTGACGGGACTACTGTCTTCCATCATCACTGCCCTGGCTCGGCCCGGTAAGAGGAAAAACCAAGAATCAGGAAGAAGCTATTGTGTATGGTGCTCATCAGTGTTAAGTGAATGGAAAAGAGCTTTAACTCAAGGTCCTCCCCAAGGCCTTGTTCCTTTAGCATGGTAAGATCAAAGTGCTGCTGGAGTTGGCTTATACTGGCTCTCAAGAGCATATTATTAACTTTTCAGGAATTTCGTGAGTCTGTTGATAAACACCAGTAACCAGTGGCCAGCCAGGTTGACTCCAACTCATGGTGACCCCATGTGTGTCAGAGCAGAACTGTGCTCCACAGGGTTTTCAGTTGCTGACATTTTGGAAGTAGATTGCCAGGCCTTTCTTGAGAGGCACCTGTGGGTAGACTGGAACCTCTAACCTTTTGGTTAGGAGTTGAGTTTCTTAACAGTTTGCACTACCCAGGGACTCCTTGATAAACAGACATTATTAAAAAATCACATACGTAAACTTATAATTTAATAAATTATATTAAAAGCAAAGGTTAATCAGCCCTCAAAATGCATCGCTTCCAGTTATGATTTACTGCGTTTTACTGTTACGTCTCCCCTTGAGATTACTTCCATCTATTGTATCTTGATGATGGATATGGGCTGTATTGCTGTGCTGCTGTGCGTCTCTCCCCAACTCTGTGATCATGACATCACGTTGGTAGCTTGAAATTTGCCGTGGTGGGAGTATTTACACCATGAGAATTAGTAGGCACTGCAAATCAATACCTTTTTTTTGTTTTCAAAGAGCTTGTTATTAAATATTTAGCAGCACACAGCTGGGTCAAAGTCACTCTAATCGGAACGATGTGTATATTTTCTATTATCTGTAATGAACTGTGTGCGTATCATCGATGGGGCTTTTTGTTTTATGTGTATTTTAACAAAAGGGGAGAAATGCCAATTAGACCTCCCTAATTTTTTACCTAGAAATAGAATAAATGGGTAAGAAAGAAAATGTGTTCCACAAAACATGAGGTTAAAAGGGTTTCTCTGGGGCCGAGGATGGCTGCATATGTTGAAGGACGCAGGCTGTGGAATTCGTGGCTTTGACAAGATTGAAAATCATGGCGGCTCCAGAAACTGATGCGCAATTTCAGTTCACTGGCACTAAAAAAATATTTCAAGTCTTATACTCTCACCAGTAAAATGAATTGTGTACTGGCCATATGCTGGGCATTGCTTTGCTTGTCCTATTCTTAAACTTCAGGTCTGAAAAAACTTCAACTGTGAAAGCAACATATTCTAAGCTGTCTGAACCTCAACTACTACGTTCTCATGCCTGGAGAAGCTAATGTCAACTCATCATGTGTTACTCAATTTTAAAATAAATTACGAACCTGGGGGGAAAAAGCAGTTTTCCTGTGGCAATGTACTTAAAAGAGTTACCAAATTTAAAGATGTTATTTTATTTTAATAAATAATGTTCCAAACTTGCTAACCTTTTCCATGATGAAAATGATGTCGGTAACGCACCTATGGCAAAGGTTATGTTCTAACAAAATGAGAAAGACAGAGAGAGAAATTCTAACAGCTTTTCAAAATAAACTCATGCTGTCCAGAGGTGACATAAGGCAGAAGGGGACAGGAGCTGGTTGAATGGACACAGGAAATCTGGGGTGGAAAGGAAGAGTGTGCTGTCACTATAGAGAGAGCAACTAGGGTCACATAACAATGTGTTTATAAATTTTTGTATAAGAAACTAACTTGAGCTGTAAACTTTCACCTAAAGCCCAATAATAAAAAAAAAATTAAACTCATACTTTGGAGAGATTACACTGACAACGGATAGTGAAAATGTCTCTAGTGTTATGTGATTTTAGGCAGAATGTTATGTAGGTGCACCACCTATTGAAATCTTTTATATGCTTTGAACACTTAGAAACAGGGTATTCCAACCTCATAAAAAGTTAAAATAAGCTAATTTGTTAGCAATATGAAAATGTAGAACCTTCCAATTATTTTGCAAGAATAACTGATTGACATTAGGAAAAAAGGAAATCGTTAGCTGAATTTCAACTAAGAGCTTCCCATAACTGGCAGATAAGGCTGAAAAATGAGTGTCACAAACTGTTAAGCAAAGCCCATAAAGCACTTTTTCCATGTGATATCTGTGTATGTTGCTGAAGTTCTTTTTCAATTATTTCAAAACCAAGCACTGGAATAATCTGAATTTAGAACTAAACTAATGTTGTCAAAAAATTGAGCATATTAGGAGTGGTAATATTAATTTCTGATAAGATAGACTTTAAAGAGCAATCCATCATAAAGGATAAGGAAGGACACTATATAATGATTAAAGGGACAATACACCAAGAAGATATAGCCATATTAAATATTTATGCACCCAATGACAGGGCTGCGAGATACATAAAACAAACTCTATCAGCATTGAGAAGTGAGATAGACAGCTCCACAATAATAGTAGGAGACTTCAACACACCACTTTTGGTGAAGGACAGAACATCGAGAAAGAAGCTCAATAAAGATGTGGAAGATCTAAATGCCATAATCAACCACCTTGACCTCATAGACATATACAGAACACTCCACCCAACAGCAACCAACTATACTTTCTTTTCTAGTGCACATGGAACATTCTCTAGAATAGACCACATATTAGGTCATAAAGGAAGCCTTAGCAGAATCCAAAACATTGAAATATTACAAAGCATCTTCTCTGACCATAAGCCATAAAAGTGGAAATCAATCACAGGAAAAGAAATCAAACACTTGGAAACTGAACAATACCCTGCTCAAAAAAGACTGGATTATAGATACATTAAGAATGGAATAAAGAAATTCAAAGAATCCAATGAGAATGAAAACACTTCCTATCAGAGCCTTTGGGACACAGCAAAAGCAGTGCTCAGAGATCAATTAATATCAATAAATGCACACATACAAAAAGAAGAAAAGGCCAAAATGAAAGAATTATCCCTACAATTTGAACAAACAGAAAGAGAGGAACAAAGGAAACCCTCAGGCACCAGAAGAAAACAAATAATAAAAATTAGAGCAGAACTAAATGAACTAGAAAACAGAAAGCAATTGAAAGAACTAATAAGACCAAAAGTTGGTTCTTTGAAAAAATCAACAAAATTGATAAACCGTTGGCCAAAGTGACAAAAGAAAAACAGGAGAGAAAGCAAATAACCCAAATAAGAAATGAGGTGGATGATATTACAACAGACCCAACTGAAATGAAAAGAATCATATCAGATTACTATGAAAAACTGTACTCTAACGAATTTGAAAACCCAGAAGAAATGCATGAATTCCTAGAAACACACTACCTACCTAAACTAACACAAACAGAGGTAGAACAACTAAATAGACCCATAACAAAGGAAGAGATTGAAAAGGTAATCAAAAAACTCCCAACAAAAAAAAAGCCCTGGCCTGGACGGCTTCACTGCTGTGTTCTACCAAACTTTCAGAGAAGAGTTAACACCACTACTACTAAAGGTATTTCAGAGCATAGAAAAGGATGGAATACTACCAAACTCATTCTATGAAGCCAGCATATCCCTGATACCAAAACCAGGTAAAGACACCACAAACAAAGAAAATTACAGACCTATATCCCTCATGAAATGAGATGCAAAAATCCTCAACAAAATTCTAGCCAATAGAATTCAACAACATATCAAAAAAACAATTCACCATGACCAAGTGGGATTCATACCAGGTATGCAGGGATGGTTCAACATTAGAAAAACAATTAAGGTATTCCATCATATAAATAAAACAAAAGACAAGAAACACATGATCTTATCAATTGATGCAGAAAACTCATTTGACAAAGTTCAACACCCATTCATGATAAAAACTCTCAGCAAAATAGGAATAGAAGGAAAATTCCTCAACATAATAATAATAAAAAAAAGAGGCATTTATACAAAGCAAGAGCCAACATCATCTTAAACGGAGATTGCTGGAAAGCGTTCCCCTTGAGATTGGGAACAAGACAAGGATGCACTTTATTACCACTCTTATTCAACATTCAGCTGGAGGTCCTAGCCAGAGCAATTAGGCTAGATAAAGAAATAAAGGGCATCCAGAATGGCAAGGAAGAAGTCAAAGTATCTCTATTTGCAGATGACGTGATCTTAAACAGAAAACTCTAAGGAATCCTCAAGAAAACTACAGAAACTAATAGAAGAGTTCTGCAGAGTATTAGGATACAAGAGAAACATACAAAAGTCAGTTGGATTCCTCTACAACAACAAAACGACCATCGAAGAGGAAATCACCAAATCAATACCATTTACATTAGCCCTCAAGAAGGTAAAATACTTAGGAATAAATCTTATCAGAGATATAAAAGTCTTATACAAAGAAAACTACAATACACTTCTGCAAGAAACCAAGAGACCTACATAAGTGGAAAAACATACCTTGCTCATGGATAGGAAGACTTAACATTATAAAAATGTCTATTCTACCAAAAGTGATCTATAGATTTAATGCAATTCTGATCCAAATTCCAATGACGGTTTTTAATGAGATGGAGAAACATCTCACCAGCTTCATATAGAAGCGAAAGAGGTTCCAGATAAGTAAAGCATTACCGAAAAAGAAGAAGAAAGTGGGAGGCCTCACTCTACCTGATTTTTTAACCTATTATACTGCCACAGTAGTCAAAACAGCCAGGTACTGGTACAATAACAGGTACATAGGCCAATGTAACAGAATTGAGAATCCAGACATAAATCCATCCACATATGAGCAGTTGATATTTGCAAAGGCCCCAAATTAGTTAAACGGGGAAAAAACAGTCTTTTTAACAAATGGTGCTGGCATAACTGAATATCCATCTGCAAAAAAATAACAAGGCCCATACCTCACACCATGCACAAAAACGAACTCAAAATGGATCAAAGACCTAAATATAAAACGGTGAAGATCATGGAAGAAAAAATAGGGACAATGTTAGGAGCCCTAATACATGGCATGAACAGTATACAAAACATTACTAACAACACAGAACAAAAACTAGATAACTGGGAGCTCCTAAAAATCAAACACCTATGCTTATCCAAAAAGTAAAAAGATTACCTATAGACTGGGGAAAAGTTTTTAGCTATGACATTTTCCATCAGCACCTGATCTCTAAAATCTACATGTTACTGCAAAAACTCAACTACGAAAAGACAAATAACCCAATTAAGAAACGGGCAAAAGATATGAATAGGCACTTTGCTAAAGAAAACGTTCAGGTAGCTACCAGGCACATAAGGAAATGCTTACAATCATTAGCCATTAGAGAAATGCAAATCAAAACTACAGTGAGATTCTGTCTCACTCCAACAAGGCTGGCATTAATCCAAAAAACACAAAATAAGGAATGTTGGAGAGGTTGTGAAGAGATTGGAACACTTTTACACTGCTGGTGGGAATGTAAAATGGTAAATCACTTTGGAAATTGATTTGGCACTTCCTTAAAAAGCTAGAAATAGAACTACCATATGATCCAGCAATCCCACTCCTTGGAATATATCCCAGAGAAATAAGAGCCTTTACACAAACAGATATATGCACACCCATGTTCACTGCAGCTCTGTTTACAATAGCAAAAACATGGAAGCAACCAAGGTGCCCATTAACAGATGAATGGATAAATAAATTATGATATAGTCACACAATGGAATACAACGCATCAATAAAGAACAGTGATGAATCTGTGAAACATTTCATAACATGGAGGAATCTAGAAAGCATTATGCTGAGTGAAACTAGTGAGTTGCAAAAGGACAAATATTGCATGAGACCACAATTATAAGAACTCATAAAACAGTTTAAACAGAGAAGAAAATATTCTTTGATGGTTACGAGATTGGGGATGGAGAGTGGGAGAGGGGTATTCACTAATTAGATAGGTAAGAACTCCTTTAGGTGAAGGGAAAGACAGCACACAATACAGGCGAGGTCAGCACAACTGGACCAAACCAAAAGCAAAGAAGTTTGCTGAATAAACTGAATGCTTCGAAGGCCAGCGTAGCAGGGGTGGGGGTTTGGGGACCATGATTTCAGAGGACATCTAAGTCAATTGGCATAATAAAATCTATTAAGAAAACATTCTGCATTCCACTTTGGAGAGTGGAGTCTGGGGTCTTAAACACTAGCAAGCAGCCATCTAAGATGCATCAATTGGTCTCAACCCACCTGGACCAAAGGAGAATGGAAAACACCAAGGATACAGGGTAATTATGAGCCCAAGAGACAGCAAGGACCTCATAAACCAGAGACTACATCAGTCTGAGACCAGAAGAACTAGATGGTGCCCGGCTACAATCGATGACTGTCCTGACAGGGAACACAACAGAGAATCCCTGAGAAAGCAGGAGAGCAGTGAGATGCAGACCCCAAATCCTCGTAAAAAGACCAGACTTAATCTGAGACTAGAAGGACTCCAGTGGTCATGGCCCTCAGACCTTCTGTTGGCACAGGACAGGATCCATTCCCAAAGCCAACTCTTCAGACAGGGATTGGATTGGGCAATGGGATGGAGATGGATGCTGGTGAGGAGTGAGCTTCTTGGATCAGGGGGACACTTGAGACTGTTGGCATCTCCTGCCTCAGGGGAGTTGAGAGGGTAGAAGTGGTTAGAAGCTGACGAAATCCACAGGAAAAGAGAGAGTGGAGGGAGGGAGCAGGCTGTCACATTAGGGGGAGAGCAATTGGGAGTATGTAGCAAGGTGTAAATAAGTTTTTGTGTGAGAGACTGACTTGATTTTAAACTTTCACTTAAAGCACTATAAAAATTAAAAAGACCATATTTACCTTTGTTAAAATACATACACACACACACACACACACACATATATATATATATATAAACCAAAACAAAACCAAACGTGTTGCCATTGAGTCGATTCCGACTCATAGCGGCCCTATAGGACAGAGTAGAACTACCCCATAGGGTTCCCAAGGAGCCCCTGGTGGATTCAAACTGCTGACCCTTTGGTTAGCAGCCAAAATCTTGACTACTATGCCATCATATATATATATATATTAGTGATAACAGAAATGTGCTGTGTCCTAATAAGTAAAATAAAAATATTTATTTATTTTTATTATGCCTTAGGTGAAGGTTTACAGAGCAAATTATTTTCTCGTTAAACAATTAATACACATACTGTTTTGTGACATTGGTTCCCAGCCCTGTGACATGTCAGGACTCTCCACTTCTTTATCTTGGGTTCCTCATTTTCATGTCTCCAGCTTTTCTCTGCCCTCCTGCCTTCTCGTCCTTGGCCCTGGGCTGGTGGGCCCACTTAGTCTGGTATACATGGTTGAGCTACGTGTACTATTGTTTGTTTTTTGGGCCTGTCTAATCTTTGGCTGAAGGGTGAACCTCAGGAGTGACTTCAGTACTAAGTTAAAAGAGTGTCCAGGGGCCATACTCTCATGGTTTCTCCAGTCTCTGTCAGACCAGTAAGTCCGGTGTTTTTTTTGTGAATTAGAATTTTGTTCTCCTTTTTTCTCCAGCTCTGTCTGGGAGCCTCTATTGTGATCCCTGTCAAAGTATTTGGTGATGGTAGCCGGGCACCATCTAGTTGTGCCGGAAAAATAATAATATTTTTTAAATGTAGTTTATTTGATATTTATATTTTCTTTTTAAAATGTGAAAGTGTAGTACTCAGACCAGCAGCATCAGCACTACTTCGAAGCGTGTTATAAAAGAAGGTTCTCAGTTCCCACCCCAGGCCCCACCTCACTGCTTTGAGTTAAATGCAGGAATTACTTGCACAGGTGAGTTTGGTCTAAGTACAATCAGGAGAGGCCAAGGCTATTTACTGTTTAAGTAGGGTGAGGGGTTAGAGGTAGTCTGCAATTCGAGTTAGAAGTTTTGAGTAAGAAAATAATTCTTGACATTTTGAAGTGAGGTTGTGTCAAAACATACTTTCTGGGGTAGGTGGAGCCCCTAAAAAGGTGTAAATTCCAACCCCACTTTTATAATGGCACTCAATAGTAAAACCAAAAAAACCAAACCCAGTGCCATCGAGTTGCTTCCAACTCATAGCAACCCTATAGTAGCTGTATAAAATAATATTTGGAGCCCTGGTGGCACGGTGGTTAAGAGCTCGGCTGCTCACCAAAAGATTGGCAGTTCGAATCCACCAGCCACTCCTTGAAAACCCTATGGGGCAGTCATACCCTCTCCTACAGCGTCATTATGAATCAAAATCGACTTGACAGCAACAAGTTAACATCACATTTATCATGTGCCAGGCATTGTTCTAAGTTCTCATGAATTACTTAATTTGACCCTTTCTGCAGTCCTCAGAGGTGGTGAGTCTGCTATTATCCTCAGTTTACAGATGAGGACGCTGAGGTACAAGAGAGGTTGTTTGCTCAAGATCACACCCCTAAAACGTAGGAAAGCCAGGATTTGAAATATATTCCACCTGGCTCCAGAGCCCACGCTCTTAACCATTACACTACACTGCCTAGGTATAAAATGTATAAATGAATAAATATTCATATATTGGAGGTATATCTACAAATATTTTTATTGATGAGGAACATGATCGAAAAAATTTGGGGACCACTAGCCTAGGGGATATAAGCTCAAACTCTAGTGTGACATAAAAAACCTTTCGTGATCTGGCCCCAACCAATCTCTCTGACCCCAGCTCTTGCTCTCCTCCCTTGAAACCTGTGCTGACTTCCACCATCTTGAACAAGTATCCTGGCAGCTCCCTGAATTTCCAGTGACTTCTCTTATCTCCTACTCCTACTTGAATTTAGGAACTCTACCTTCCCTTTGAATCCCCAGCTTCTCCAGTTCCTTCACTTCCCCTCATTCCCCCTAACCCAATGCCAAGGCCAGCCCAAGTATCCTTTGTACACTCAGCATTCTCTGTACACTTCTCCATGACCCTTCTTTCACTAACTTGTAATTATCTATTCACTTGTTTGTCTACCATCCTTGACTGCAGTGTTCTATCTTGTTAGTTTCTTATGTCTAGCATCTGGTGTAAAGCCTGGCACATGGTAGGTGATGTTTGTGTGAATGAATGAAATATTGGTGAAAGAGAAAGCAACCATTGCCCTAAGAGAGTTGCTCTTCAACCTGTTATTTATGTAATGGCCACTAGAGGGGGGCAGGCGAGCAAGGTCGAGTGAACACTACACATTTAGAAGAATTAGGGGCCAAAACTTCAAGGAACTATTCTAGATCCGGAAGGGAAGTTGAATGGTCATGTAGGCCGTTGCCATGTTTTATACAAACATTTTCAAATAAGCACAGTAATATTTAAAATTTTTCTTGTTTTGCTTTTGTTTTTATCTAGACATTCTTCCCGCGACTTGTTTGCCAGTTTGTTTTACTGTGGTGGCTTTCATGTTGCTGTGATGCTGGAAGCTATGCTACCACCAGTATTTGGAATACTAGCAGGGTCACCCATGGTGGACAGGTGTCAGTGGAGCTTCCGGACTAAGACAGACTGTTAAGAAGGACATAGTGACTTCTAAAAAAAACTGGCCAATGAAAACCTTCTGAATAGCACTGAACATTGTGTGGTATAGTGCTGGAAGATGAGCCCATCAGGTTGGAAGGCACTTAAAAGACGACTGGGGCAGAGCTGCCTCCTCTACGTAGAGTCTACCTTATGACTCAGATGGAGTCAAGCTTTCGAGACCTTCATATTGCTGATGTGGCGCGACTCAAGATGAGAAGAAATACCTGCAAACATCCATTAATAATTGGAACGTGGAATGTACATATTATAAATCTAGGAAAACTGGAAGTCTTCAACAATGAAATGGAACACAAAGACTGATATCTAGGCATTAGTGAGCTTGAAATGGACTGGTATAGGTCATCTTGAATTGGACAATCATATGGTCTGCTATGCTGGGAATGACAAACTGAAGAGGAATGGTGTCTCATTCATTGTCAAAAAGAAGATCTTAAGGTCTATCCTGAAGTACAGTGCTGTCAGTGATAGGATAATATCCGTACTCTTACAAGGAAGACCAGTTAGTGTAACTATGATGCAAATTTATGCACCAACCACTAATGCCAAGGATGAAAAGTTGAAGATTTTTACCAACTTCTGCAGTCTGAAATTGATCAAAAGATGCAATCCAGATTCATTGATAATTACTGGTGATTGGAATGCAAAAGCTGGAGACAAAGAAGAAAAATCAGTATTTGGAATACATGGCCTTGTTGATAGAAACAACTCTGGAGATTGCATGATAGAATTTTCAAGACCAATGACTTATTCATTACAAATGTTTTTTTCAACAACATATATGGCGACTATACATGTGAACCTCACCCAGATGGAATACACAGGAATCAAATCGACTATATCTGTGAGAAGAGATAGTGGAGTAGATCAATATCATTAGTCAGAACAAGGGCAGGCACTGGCTGTGGAACAGACCAGCAATTGCTCATATCCAAGTTCAAGTTGAAGCTGAAAAAAGTTAAAACAGCTCCATAAGAGCCAAAGTATGACCTTGACTACATCCCACTTGAATTTAGAACCATCTCAAGAATAGATTTGAAGCATTGAACACTAACGACTGAAGACCAGATGAGTTATAGGATGACATCAAGGACATCGTACACGAAGATAGCCAGACGTCACTAAAAAGAGAGGAAAGAAAGAAAAGACCAAAATGGATATCAGAGGAGACTCTGAAACTGCTCTTGAACATTGTTGTTGTTGTTAGGTGCCATCGAGTCAGTTCCAACTCATAGCAACCCTATGTACAACAGAAGGAAACACTCCCCTGCCCTGCGCCATCCTCACAATCATTATGCTTAAGTCAACTGTCGCAGCCACTGTGTCAGTCCATCTCATTGGGGGTCTTCCTCTTTTTCGATGAACCTCTACTTTACCAAGCATGATGTCCTTCTCCAGGGACTGATCCCTCCTGACAACCATCCCCCCTAGGCCGGCAAGGCCAAAGACTGCTCTTGAACATACAGTAGCTAAAACTAATGGAAGAAATGATGCAGTAAAAGAGCCGAACAGAAGATTTCAAAGAGAGACTTGAGAAAACAAAGTAAAATAGTACAATGAAATGTGCAAAGAGCTGGAGATAGAAAACCAAAAGGGAAGAACATGCTTGGCATTTTTTAGGCTGAAAGAACTGAAGGAAAAATTCAAGCTTCGAGTTGCAATATTGAAGGGTTCTACGCAAAAAATGTTGAAGAAGAAGCAAGAAGCATCAAAAGAAGATGGAAGGAATACACAGTCACCGTACCAAAAAGAATTGGTCAACATTCAACCATTTCGGGAGGGAGCATATGATCAAGAACCGATGGTACTGAAGGAAGAAATGCAAGCTGCAATGAAGGCATTGGAGAAAAACGAGGCTACAGGAATTGAGAAATGCCAGTTGAGATGTTTCAACCAACGGCTGCAATGCTGGAAGCACTCACTTGTCTATGCTAAGAAACAACTGACTGGAAAAGATCCATATTCGTGCCCATTCCAAAGACAGTTGATCCAACAGAATATGGAAATGATTGAACAATATCATTAAAATCGACACAAATAAAAATTTGCTGAGGATAATCCAAAAATGGTTGCAGCTGCATATCGACAGACAACTGCCAGAAATTCAAGCTGGATTCAGAAGAGGAGGTGGAATAAGAGATACTATTGCTGATGTCAGATGGATCTTGGCTGAAGGCAGAGATTACCAGAAAGATGTTTACCTATGTTTTACTCACTCTGCAAAGACATTTGACTGTGTGGATCATACCAAATTATGGATGACGTTGTGAAGAATGGGAATTCCAGAACACTTAATTGTGCTCATGAGGAGACTGTACTTAGACCAAGAAGCAGTTGTTCGAACAGAACAAGGGAATACTGCATGGTCTAAAATCAGGAAAGATGTGTTATCAGGGTTGTATCCTTAACTTGTATGCTGAGCAAATAATCCAAGAAGCTGGACTTTATGAAGAATGAAGTATCAGGATTGGAGGAAGACTCATTAATAACACGCAATACCCAGATAACACAACCTAGCCTGCTGAAAGTACAGAGGACTTGAAGCACTTAATGATGAAGATTAAAGACCATAGCCTTCAGTACTGATTACACCTCAACTTAAAGAAAACAAAAATTCTCACAATGGACCAATAAACAACATTATGATAAACGGGGACAATACTGAAGTTGTCGAGGATTTCACTTGACTTGGATCCACAATCAACACCGTGAAAGCAGCAGTCAAGAAATCGAACACATATTGCATTGGGCAAATCTGCTGCAAAAGACCTCTTTAAAGTGTTAAAAAGCCAAGATGTTACTTTGAGGACTAAAGTGTACTTGACCCAAGCCATGGTATTTTCCATTGCCTCATATGCATAGGAAATTTGGACAACGAATAAGGAAGGCCAAAGAATTGATGCCTTTGAATTGTGGTGCTGGTAAACAATATTAAATATGCCATGGACTGCCAAAAGAATGAATAAATCTGTCTTGGAAGAAGTACGGCCAGAATGCTCCTTAGAAGCAATGATGGCAAGACTTTATCTCACATACTTTGGACCTGTCCCTGGAGAAGTACACCAAGCTTGGTAAAGTGGAGGGTCAGCGAAAAAGAGGAAGACCCTCAACGAGATGGATTGACACAGTGGCTGCAACAATGGGCTCAAACATAGGAAGGGTTGTGAAGATGGCATAGGACTGGGCAGAGTTTTGTTCTGTTGTGCATAGATGGGGTCACTATGAGTTTGAACCAACCTGACGGCACCTAACAACAACAAACAGTCTTCAAAGTAGAATTGCTGGGATTCTGCTCCACTCTAACACTATTTAGCACCTCTCATCTTGGGCAAGCCTTTTGGGTTTGGGGGTTTTAGTTTTCAAATCTGACAAATGGGGGACATACTCATTTTGTCTATGTCACAGAGGTGTTCTCTGGCCCACAGGTAAGAATGTACACAAACACTCCAAAACTCACAAGGCAGCATATAAAGTATAATCAGAATCAGGTGTTAAATAAAAGGGGTTCAGCCTCTCTTGTTCAGAATTAGCTTTCTGAAATGTGAGTTAAAAGCCAAGGTATCCATGTGGGTTAATAAGCACTGATACATCTAGACAACATAGGCTCATGGAGATTTTAAGCTGTCGTGGATGGCTGAGACCATCTCACTTACTTGGCTCCCACTTGAGTTTTTCAGGCATATTATCAGGGGCCAGCTAATCCATCTACACCTAGCACAGCCTACATCTGGGTAGTTCAAATATCTTGCCACATATGTACATCTTTTTTGCAAATATGCATAGTTGCTATTACAATAAAATACAAATAAAACAAATTCATATAAAAACTTTCCTGAGTTTCCAGTCACACTTATCATATTTTTTATTGTGTATATTAATGACTTTATTCAAAGAATCTTAAGTAAACAAAATCACCTTGATGTAGAAGAGAAACTTCAGTTGCCATGGTTACATATTCACAGATCTATCTGTACTAACATATTTTTAAATTTACTCATTTTTTTTCACTTAAGTTTACTGAATAAAGAAACTTCAGGAAACTGAAAGTGCAAAGATCTGGTATTTCCTCCTTCCACCTCATCCACTTTCAGCTCCAGCCATAGCCCAGCACCCAGCAGCTAACTCCCAACATCCAGTGCCTTGCTGTAGCCTGACCTAGAGCCTTCTCCAGTTGTTGTTTTTAGGTGCCATCGAGTCGCTTCCAACTCATAGCAATCTTGTGTACCACAGAACAAAACACTGCCCAGTCCTGCGCCACGCTCACAATTGTTATGCTTGAGCCCATTGTTGCAGCCACTGTGTCAATCCATCTCATTGAGGGTCTTCCTTTTTTTCGCTGACCCTCTACTTTACCAAGCATGATGTCCGTCTCCAAGGACTGATCCTTCCTGACAACATGTCCAAAGTACATGAGACAGATTCTCCCCATTCTTGCTTCTAAGGAGCATTCTGGTTGTACTTCTTCCAAGACAGATTTGTTCATCCTCTGTCAGTACATGGTATATTCAATATTCTTTGCCAACACCACAATTCAAATATGTTAAACCATACAGTATCCCCTTGTTCTATCCAAACAACTGCCTCTTGATCTATGTAAATGTTCTTCATGAGCACAATTAAGTGTTCTGGAATTCCCATTCTTCACAGTGTGATTCATGATTTGTTATGATCCACATAGTTGAAACCTTTGCATAGTCAATAAAACACAGGTAAACATCTTTCTGGTATTCTCTACTTTCAGCCAGGATCCATCTGACATCAGCAATGATATCCCCAGTTCCACATCCTCTTCTGAATCCAGACTGAATTTCTGGCAGTTCCCTGCCAATATACTGCTGCAGCTGCTTTTGAATGATCTTCAGCAAAATTTTACTTGCTTGTGATATTAATGATACCGTTCAATAATTGTTACATATGGTTGGATCACCTTTCTTGGGAATAGGCATAAATATGAATCTCTTCCAGTCGGTTGATCAGGTAGCTGTTTTCCAAATTTCTTGGCATAGACAGGTGAACACTTCCAGTGCTGCCTCTGTTTGTTGAAACATTTCAATTGATATTCCATCAATTCCTGGAGCCTTGTTTTTTGCCAATGCGTTCAGAGCAGCCTGGACTTCTTCCTTCAGCACCGTCGGTTCCTGATCATATGCTACCTCTTGAAATGGTTGAACATCGACCAATTCTTTTGGTATAATGACTCTGTGTATTCCTTCCATCTTCTTTTGATGATTCCTGCATCATTTAATATTTTCCCCATAGAATCCTTCACTATTGTAACTCGAGGCTTTTGAACTTTTTCTCCAGTTCTTTCAGCTTGAGAAATGCCAAGCCTGTTCTTCCCTTTTGGTTTTCTATCTCCAACTCTTTGCACATGTCACTGCAATTCTTCACTTTGTCTTCTTGAGCTGCCCTTTGAAATCTTCTGTTCAGTTTTTTTTTTACGTCATCATTCCTTTTGCTTTACCTATTCAACATTCAAGAGCAAGTTTCAGAGTTTCTTCTGACATCCATTTTGGTCTTTTTTTTTTTTTAATAGCTTTTACTGTGTTTTATTTCTTTGTATCACCGTATCTTTCTCTCCATATGGAAGCTGTATGATTACATTTCTTAGTCCCTCTTTATTATTTTAATGTTGTCTTCTTTTATATAATAACATCACTGTTACCCTGTTTTGAGGCTGTTTTTTTTTTTTTATAATCTTTCTGCCAACAAAACTTCAACAATTCTCTCTGTATTTTCTGTTATCCCTCCCTGTTCTGGTACTCCAATCACTCGTGGGTTATTTCTCTTGATAGAGTCCCACATGATTCTTAAGGTTTCTTCATTTTTTTTAATTCTTTTATCTGATTTTTCTTCAAATATATTAGTGCCAAGTGGTTTATCTTCGAGTTCAGAAGTTCTAGCTTCTACTTGCTCAGTTCAATTCTGCTCCTCTGACTTTCTATTGAGTTGTCTAATTCTGTGATTTTATTGTTAATCTTCTGAATTTCTGATTGCTGTCTGTCTATGGATTTTTCCAGCTCATTAAACTTTTCATTATGTTCCTGAATAATCTTTCTGATTTCTTCAGTTGCTTTATCTGTGTGTTCCTTGGCTTGTTCTGTATGTTGCCTCATTTCCTTCCTGTTGTCTTGAAGGGTTCTGTATACTAAACTTTTGTATTCTGCATCTGGTAAGTCCAGGAATGCACTTTCTTCTAAAAGATCCCTGGATTCTTTGTTTTGAGAGCCTGTTGAGGTGATCATGGTCTGTTTCTTTATGTGACTTGATATAGACTGTTGTCTCCGAGCCATCTGTAAGTTATTGTATTAGTTTATGCTTGCTTGCTGTGTCGTAGCTTCTTGCTTTGTTTTGTTTTGGTATACCCCTATTGGTTGCTTGAGTGAGCTAGCTTGATTATTTTTGCCTTTGGAGCTCTGATGTCCTGTCCCCAGCTGGCTAGAGCTGCTATCCGGTATATCAGCCTAGGAGTCCATTCAGTTTTCTTGTATGAATTCAGCTCAGGTTTCCAGGTCGCTGATCATCAAGTGTGTGGTACAGGCTCTGTCCTACAGTCTTAGAGGGGCAGGGGTGATTGGTGTATATACCAGTATCTGATAGCAGCAGGGGGTCATGCTCTGAACAAGGCAGGGGGCTGAGAACCAACCCCTGAGTGTCTCTGAGGAAAACGCATCCCTGTTACCTAGAGTGTGCAGGTGGGTGGGTTCTGCAGAGGGACCTTGGGCACCCAAAGTGTTTGGTTGTAAGGACTGGGAGGTACCAGTTATCTGTGGACCCCTGTCACGGGGGACTGGGTGACCTGAGTGGAGCTACCAGTCCTTAGGTCCCTGATGTGGGTAGGTGAGGACCTTGTTTAATAGGCAAAGCAATGTCAAACATCAAACACCCACCTCTCCACCGCACAGCTGAAATGGTTGGAGTTTGCTAACAAGGGTCTATTCTCCCAAAATAGGCCCACACAAGTCCATGCAGAAGGGAAAGGTGCTCAATATCCACAGACGGTTTATGCCTGGACAGGAGCCGCTTCTGTCCTGAGCTGCCCTGGTTAATGGAGCTAGCAAATTATCTTTTCCCCCCAATTGTAAATTTTTTCCTTCCCCAAGGCTGGGAGGATGGCTCTAGGTGCTCACCAGGGTCTATCTCAGGCCTAGGGATTCATCTGCTAAAGCTGGGTTGGGGGTGGGGAGGGGCGCGGTAAAATATATGCAAGTACTTAGCTTTTGCCAAGAGCGCCGTTCTCCTCAGCTTCTGGAGGTGTGAGTGGGCGGCGTGGCTGGCTGCTTCTCCCCAGTTCCCTGAGGAAACTGTAGCCTAAGGCTAGGAGCAGCCCGCCGCCGCTCAGGGAATGGTGTCTGAAGGCTCCCTGCAATTCAGGTCTGGTAACTCCTCTCCGCTTCTGAACGGCCTCTTCCTCCCCCCACCCTTCAGTTCATTTTCTAAGCTTGCTTTTCAAGCTCGGGGCTCACAGGTTGTTACAAATATGCTCGTTTCACTTGTTTTTTCTGGTCTTTGTTGTAAAGAGGGCTCACCGGATGTGTCTGTCTATTCCACCATCTTGGACCCACCTCCCTTCGTAGTGTATTTTTTAATCAGTGATTATTAAGGAATACATTTAGGATAGAGTGACATCACATGCAAGTAGAACTATGCAGATTTGACTATATGGGCTTAACAAACTAACTCAAAAACAGAAAAGAAAAGTTAAATTCACAACCATTTAATAGCTCTGGCAATTTGGCCACCATTTCTCTCAGTGAGGAGATACCCTGGGCTAAGCATCCCATGGTAGATATGACTGCTGCCCCTCAGTGGGTCTCAGCTCTTACAAATGTTTGTTAAAATACAGTGTATCTCTGTGAGTAATTTATGGGATTTTAAGGGAGAATTTTTATATGAGCAATGGTTGTTGTTAGTTGCTGTCAAGTTGATTTCAACTCACAGTGACTCCATGGGACAGAGTAGAACTGCTCCATATATATATATTTTTAATCTTTATGGGAGCAAATTGCCAGGCCTTCCTCCTGCAGAGCCACCGGTGGGCTATAACCACCAACTTTTTTGTTAGCCGCTGAGCACTTAATAGTTCTGCCACCAGGGCTTCTTATATGAGCAATAAACCAAACCAAACCCGTTGCTGTCAAGTCTATTCCAACTCATAGTGACCCTATAGAATGGAGTAGAACTGCCCCGGAGGGTTTCCAAGGAGTGGCTGGTGGATTTGAGCTGCTGACCTTTTGGTTAGCAGCCAAGCTCTTAACAACTGTGCCATCAGGGCTCTTTACATGAGCAATAAAACCAAAATATCCATTGTCATCGAGTTGATTCCAACTCATAATGACCCTATTGGACAGAGTAGAGCTGCCCCATAGGGTTTTCAAGGTTGTAATCATTATGGAAGCAGACTGCCACATCTTTCGCCCATGGAGCGGCTCGTGGGTTTGAACTGCCGACATTTTGGTTAGTGCTGAGTACTTAACCACTGTGCCACCAGGGCTCCATATGAGCAATATCTATTGCTGTTGAGTCAATTCTGACTGTATGAGCACTAGTTTGCTTTTATTTAACTTTAGAACTTAACTCCCTACAGAAGACGCTATGCCACATGCGAGGGTTAGTGCAATTTTTTGGCACTAAATGGAAGTTCTCAGTGGAAACTAATGATCTAGCCTAGAAAACCCTAAGACTCCAAGTGGCTCTCTAGTGAACAGAGCTTGGGTGGAAGCTAGCTTCTCACTTCAAGACCCATGCTCTTTCCACCTATAGCTGTGTACTTGAGCTCAAATTTTATTCTGGAGGACACCCTGCACCCAGGTCTTGGGGCAATTTGTAAGCTTCTAAACTGTGCATAAAAATGGAGACAATTTCCCAGTACAGGGGTCCACCCCCACATAGCTTTTACCCACAAATCTTTGTTTTCAGAGTCCTGCCTTCCTATGTGAATAGTACACCTGGGGTTGTACAGTACCTTCCTAGTTAGCCTTTCCATTCTCTTTCTTGTGTAGCCCTTATCTTGGAGTCATGACAGGAGTTGGAGGACAGTCTTAAATCACTTTTGAACCTCAGTCTGGACAGAGATGTGTGGGAAAAATCTCAGGAGCCCGGCAACATACAGAAGGCCACCAAGATTTGATTTCCTTTCCTACCTCAGAAACGTGAGGGCCAGATGCATCCTATTACACAGCACTTTCTCACCCCCTGACCTAGCTTTTGAGCTTCCTTTTCCTCTTGGATGAGGCCATGCTTCCTTGACACTTCTGGCCTCTATTCCTTGAAGGCCACAAGGTTGCTCTGCAGTTGGGCGAAGGATCAATCTCTCGCCTCAGAGAACGGGGTGCTGGGGCGCTGTCGACACAGCTCGCAGGCCCAGGAGTGTGTGCAGGCAGGCCTGAGTGGGGACCTAGACCAATTGGTCATGTACCACTCACCCTCTAAACTAAGCTAGGCTCCCATTGCTTCTTGGAGCTGGTTTCCCTCCTCTCTGGTGAGTGGTGAGATTACTTCAGTGAGGGGCAAGTTCAACACTGAGTTTCATGACCAGACTCTCTGAACACTGGACGAGGCTGGGGAAATTAGGATTTTCAGGGCTCCAAAGGCTTACTGACCATCCTGAAGGCCTGAGGAAGATTATATCAAAGATGGTAGAAGGGAGCTCTGGCTCCCATGGCTGGGTGGCCAAGCTTCAGAAATGGCGGAATTTAGTTAGATTCCAAGGAGGACTTGCCAGCGTCAAGGACTTGTTGATACTAGAATAGACTATGAAGGGAGAAAGCAGAATCCACTTCTCTGGAGGTCTCTAAAAAGAGAATGACTTCTCTTCCCTGTGGGATGGTCTGGAAAGAAGAACAGTGAGAAAACTGGAAACATGACAACCGCAAAGCTCTTTATTTACACCAACCGTTGATTTTAAGCTGTTTTTAGGTTTGTTACAAATCCCTACATTCTTCGATTGCCTGCACGATATTAATCACATATTGAAGATGCTTTGAACAAGCCCAGACACTGGATCTCCAATGTGGAGGAAGGAAGTTAACATTTGACACGGAATTTCACGGAATAACTTTATGTGGAAGATTATATCCATGACACAAATAATGGAAATCCAAAACCCATCTCTGAGGGACTCATATGATTTTTCTCTGTTAAGTAACCAACCCTCTTCCCCACCATTTAATTATATAAGGGAATTTTTTTTTTAATTTTTATTGAGCTTCAAGTGAATGTTTACAAATCAAGTCAGTCTGTCATATATGTTTATATACACCTTACTCCATACTTCCACTTACTCTCCCCCTAATGAGCCAGCCCTTCCAGTCTCTCCTTTCGTGACAATTTTGCCAGCTTCCAACCCTCTCTACCCTCCCATTCCCCCTCCAGACAGAAGATGCCAACACAGTCTCAAGTGTCCACCTGATACAAGTAGCTCACTCTTCATCAGCATCTCTCTCCTACCCACTGTCCAGTCCCTTCCATGTCTGATGAGTTGTCTTTGGGAATGGTTCCTGTCCTGGGCCAACAGAAGGTTTGGGGACCATGACCGCTGGGATTCCTCTAGTCTCAGTCAGACCATTAAGCATGGTCTTTTTGTGAGAATTTGGGGTCTGCATCCCACTGATCTCCTGCTTCCTCAGGGGTTCTCTGTTGTGCTCCCTGTTACGGCAGTCATCGGTTGTGGCCGGGCACCAACTAGTTCTTCTGGTCTCGGGATGATGTAAGTCACTGGTTCATGTGGCCCTTTCTGTCTCTTGGGCTCATAGTTATCTTGTGACCTTGGTGTTCTTCATTCTCCTTTGATCCAGGTGGGTTGAGACCAATTGATGCATCTTAGATGGTCGCTTGTTAGCATTTAAGACCCCAGACGCCTCATTTCAAAGTGGGATGCAGAATGTTTTCATAATAGAATTATTTTGCCAATTGACTTAGAAGTCCCCTTAAACCATAGTCCCCAAACCCCCGCCCTTGCTCCGCTGACCTTTGAAGCATTCAGTTTATCCCGGAAATTTCTTTGCTTTTGGTCCAGTCCAGGTGAGCTGACCTTCCATGTATTGAGTATTGTCCTTCCCTTCACCTAAAGTAGTTCTTATCTACTAACTAATCAGTAAAAAACCCTCTCCCACCCTCCCTCCCTCCTCTCCTCGTAACCACAAAAGTATGTGTTCTTCTCAGTTTATACTATTTCTCAAGATCTTATAATAGTGGTCTTATACAATATTTGTCCTTTAGCCTCTGACTAATTTCACTCAGCATAATGCCTTCCAGGTTCCTCCATGTTATGAAATGTTTCACAGATGTGTCACTGTTCTTTATCGATGAGTAGTATTCCATTGTGTGAATATACCACAATTTATTTACCCATTCATCCGTTGATGGACACCTTGGTTGCTTCCAGCTTTTTGCTATTGTAAACAGAGCTGCAATAAACATGGGTGTGCATATATCTGTTCGTGTGAAGGCTCTTATTTCTCTAGGGTTATATAAGGGAATTTTTAACCTGCCTCACAACTCTCTCCCAAGTCTCCTTCCTTACTCATCTGCCTAATCTAGTTCCCAAGACTTCCAGAAGGCTCCCTTGATGAGTCCTTAAACATGGAGGCAGGAGGGTAGGAGAGGAGAGGGAGCCTGGGGGGTAGTCACCATAAGCCTGCAGGGGACCTTGACCCTGAGCCCCCCTTTACTTCCCTTTCTCTTCTCCCAGTCACACCCTAAGGTGTGGCTGCCATACTTAATCATATTTTCTAAACCAAAGTAAGAACATATGCTCTGACAAGGACAAGTGTACTTGTGGGCAAAATGGGGCACAACACACTTGAGACTGGTTCTGTCTTAGGGAATCTGGAATCCAGCTCACAGATCACACACTAAACCCTACCTCAAAAATCATGTACACACCAGTTTACTCCTATAGTCCTCTAGATCTTGTCAGCATGGCAAGGATTTCCCATAGAGATGAATTCACGTACAGATGAATACATGATTAGGGACACCATGACTTAGGGACACCAAATAGTGTGAAAGCCATTTTAAGATGTTCCGCATCTCACCACCCCAGACATATTAAAATGCACTTCAATCCCACTGAGAAGTGTATACATGGAAGTTGACTAGTCAACATTATGTAAGTTTCAACATGCATTTAATTTAAACATTTACTGAATTATATTTTTGTATCTCCTTATTTTGAGAGACAATATCATTTTTTTTTTCCGGTGTCAGCATTTTTGAGGGCATTGAAAAGTTTTTGACCTCAGACACTCTGACTATAGAACTCAGTAGCTAAAATGCCATGGGCGTTGAATGTTTGCTTAGAGGACCAGACACAGAAAAATAGGCACACAACTTTGGCATAGCATCTGCAGACCCAAACACATTTGTAAGCAGCACCTTAAAATGTTTGTTTGTGGGGTTGGGATGGGGTTGGCAAGGGACAGGCTGTTGAGAAAAGGAAGATCCTTGAAAGTTTCCAATGAGCAGACATTACTTGAGTCATCCTGAATTTCCTCCTTGGGTGTAAATGAAAAGTATTCAATATTGTTAGTTAAAAGGGAGAAAAATGTCCTCAGCTTTGTCTTTACTTTGGGAATAGTTTCTGTTTTATTTTTGAACTTAAATATTGGTGATGAAGTTAAATACTCATCAGGGCTTCCTCACATTCTCCTATGACTTTGGCCACCTGGCCATGGGGATGTGGGTCCCTCAACACAAAGTCTTCTACCACAAGGTTTTCAGGGCCCTCACTCGGTGGTGTGAAGCTCTTTCAATTAGCAAAAGATGGAGGGAAATGCTCAGGTGAACTTTGAAAATGAGGATTCATTGTAAAGATATATGGGGTAAGTGAGAAGATACAGAAAGTAGCCTCAGCAAGTGCAGTGTGTCATCCATTCAATAAATGCTTATGGAGCACCTACCAGGTACCAGGCTGTGTTCAAGGCTCCAGGGACCTTAGTGGTGAACAAAACAGATAAGCTTCCTGCTTGCGTGGAGCTTCTACTCAAATGAGGCCTGATAGATAATACACAGGAAAATTTCAGATGATAGTAAGTGGTATGAAGAGAATTCAGTGATGTAGTAGAGAAAGAAAAGAGAAGAGGGTACGAGGCTACTTCAGATTGCACTGTCCAGAAAGATCTCTGAGCAGGTGACATTGTAACCAAGCCTGGAAAACTCAGAAGGCTCCAGCTTTGAGAAGGTCTGGGGGTAAGTCTTGTAGGCACAAGGAACAGCTGGTACAAAGCCCTTAGGTGGGAAGAAGTTTGGAAAGTTTTGGGAATACAAAGAAAGCCAGTGGGGCAGGAGCATAAGCAAGGATGAATACTAGGATGAATACTAGGAGACTCAAAATAGAAACTGCAATGTGTTCACCATTAATCCAACAGATGCTCTTACATCTCAAACATCTTGTTCTGCCAGAACTGAAGTCCATTTATTCCTACTCCGTTGACCGTCACCGTCATGACTCAGCTTCTTTTTGCCTCTGCTTCTGTCCCTGTTTGCTTTATCACCATCAGCTTTCTACTTTTTCATCCCTTTGTCCATTCATTTTGCATTAAAATTTTCCAGGGGTATGGATCTGAATGTGTTGTTGAATCACCACTTAATAAGAAGTGGTCCTATTAGACAGAATTTCCAGATTAGGTCTTCTCATTCACCCCTGGTCTCCTTTAGGTCCAGCTTCTCTATCCCAGGTTCCTGGCTCAAGCAGTTATGGTCAGGGTCTCATGACCCAGAGCCTGGAAACTTACTTTGACAGAAACTTTGATGATTACTTTCCTCAGGATCAGTTATATACTGGCCCAAAATTAAAGAGTATGAGGAATTAAAGAGACTGAAAGAATTTTTACAGGAAGGATATATTCAACCACCTTCCAAGTAATGAGTCGAATTCTTTAAAAAGAATTTAGTTCTTAGCTACTCACTGAACCCTCCTCAGGGGATACTGAGTCTGACACTTTACCGTGTATATCTAATCATGTAGAAGTCAGCTATCTACATAGCTGCTTCTGTCTCGTGTTCTTTGCTCTGCTGAAGATGTTCACAATTATATCTCCCATTCTGTATGCTCTTATGCAATGTGTCCTTGCCTCTCCTCCATCTAGAGGTGGAGTCTATTTTCCCTACCTTTAAATCCAGGCTGGCTATGTAACTGGCTTTAACCAATAAAACACAACACAAATACTCTACGCAAGAAAACTGCAGCTTCCGCCTTCACTTGTTGGAACACTCCTTGTTGGAATCCAGCTGCCATACTGACAGGAGGCCCAATTAGCCACCCGAAAGGCCCAAATGAAGGAGAACTGAAGCCCCTAGCCAACAGTCTTAGCTGAGCTCCTGGTGCCAGCCAACAACAGCTGTCAGCCATGTGAATGAAGCCATTTTGAACTTCCCAGCCATCTCAGAAGTCTAGCCAACACAAGTGAAGCATGAGAACACCTGGTCAACCCACACAGGTTTGTGAGAAACACTAAACTGTTTTGCTCTAAATTTCTAAGTTTTTTGGGGATTTTATGCATGAATAATGAACCAAAACATCTCCCAAACTTCCATGGTATTCAGAACCCTGGTATAAGGGAGTTGTGAGGAGTTGGGAGTTCTCTTTAACAAAGAGAAGTTTATTTCTTCACAGTAATGTAAGCTAAAATTCCACATTCAGGGTGTCAACTTCAGGGGAAGGCTTTCTTTGTCGGCCCTCATCAATCTTCCCCCTGGCTAGGAGCTTCTCCGCTCAGGGACCCTGTGTCCAAAGGATGAAGTCTGCTCCCAGCACTGCCTTCTTGGTGGTGTGAGGTCCCCAGGCTATCTACTTGCTTCCCTTTCCTTTTATCTCTTGTAAGATAGAAGGTGGTGCAGGCCACACCCCAGGGAAACTCCCCTTACTTTGGATCAGGGATGTGACCTTAGTAAGGGTGTTACAATCCCACCCTAATCCTCTTTAACATAAAATTACAATCACAAATACTGAGAATCATGGCCCAGCCAAATTGATACACACATTTTTGGGGAGACATAATTCAATCCATGACAGAGTGCTGTCCGCTTTATCAGTAATCCAAATCTAAAATATCTAATCACTTCATTTCTTATGAAACTTAAACTTCTGAGACCTAGAAATGTATTTAAAGGAGAACCTGAGGATAGTTATTTGTTTTTCAATACTAATAATATTGTTAAATATTATAGACTATTCCCCAATTCTCCCCCTCCATCTGTCCACACTCTCTGCCATCTATATTTTCCATGTATATTTGTACTTCCATGACCTTGACTTGTGCCTTGGCCAGTGGAATGAGGGTAGAAGCGGTGGTATGGCAGATCTGAGCCTAGGTCTTAAGAGGCAGTCCCTGAGGCCGCTCGGCTCTCTTGCATCCCTACCATTACCTCAAGAAGAGCTTGTCTTGGGCATCTTCCGCCTCCTAACAACAACATGGAGCAGATCTGAGCTCTACGTCAGTGTGGAGCCAAGTCCAGCTGGACCTTCAGGATTCAGCTGAGCTGCCCAGCGACCTCGGCAAGATCAGCAGACTCACAGCCAACCCTCAGAGAGCAAGAATTAATACTTGTTTAAGCCAGAGTTTTGGGTTAATGTATTACACAACAACTAACCGACTGATACAAATAATAATAATAATAGCCCAACTTACTTGTAACTTACCTGAAGTCACTCAGCCAGTGACTAGTGCAGTGGTAGTTCACATCTGGCTCTGAACTCTGTGCTCTTGTTACTGTCGTTGGCCACTATAGAGTCGGCCCCCAACTCATGGTGACCCCATGCACATGGGATTGGACTGTTGTGATTCATAGGGTTTTCAATGGCTGGCTTTCTGAAGTAGATCACCAAGCCTTCCTTCCTAGTCTATCTTAGTCTGGAAGCTCCACTGAAACCTGTTCAGCGTCATAGCAACGTGCAAGCCTCCAATCACAGATGGGCAGTGGCTGCACTTGAGGTGAACTGGCTACGAACCGAACCCAGGTCTCTTGCATGGAAGATGAGAATTCTAGCACTGAACCACTATTGCCCCATTAATCAGCTCCTTACATGACCTTGACAAATGAACCAAGGTCATACTCTGGGGAGTTCTTCCTAGAAAGAGAAATTTACCCTGGACTGAAGAGAAGATGAGAAAATAGGCGTCTTTTCCACATGGATTACAGGGATGAGGAGAGATGCAACCGTACCAGCATAATTCCCACATGAGAAAATTCACTCAAGGCCCCTCAGGTCACACAGAAAGGGGGAAAGTGTATTAAAAATAGAAAACTTAGCTACTAGGACTACATTCCGCAGAATTCCCTTCCTTCTAAAATCAGTTGCTGTGGAGTGGATTCTGACTCATGGTGACCCCATACGTGTCAGAGATGAACTCTGCTCCACAGAGTTTTCAATGGCTGATTGTTCAGTAGATTACCAGGCTTTTCTTCCAAGGCGCCTCTGGGTGGACTAGCACCTCCAACCTTTTCATTAGCAGCAAGCATGTTCCAGTGGTTCTGGGCTAGGATGGGCGTAAGAGAAATTTGCATGAGATTTGGAAGGCGGTAGTGAAGCAGCAGCCATCACGCGCTGAAGGTCAGCTCAGGGCACCAGGTGCTGCTGAGGCGTGCTTGTCACTGATCTGTAGGCCTACCTGGTTGGCACAGGGAAGCTGCTGGGCCTGCAGCTCCTCCACTTCTCTGGCTCTCCCGCAGCTTCTCTGAGTCCTGGCCTGGTGTGTGAGTACCTCCATCATGAGAGGCTCCAGCTTCTTCACAGGTCACCCCGGTCGGAGATGGTGGGAGACAGATGTGAGCTGCAGTTCGTCCTCGTGGACTTCAGTTTGTCCTCATAGATCCCAGTTTGTCTTTATAGGTTTGTGTCTTCCTGTTTGTCTTCATAGGGTCCAGTTAGGCCTCATTCTCCTCCACTTTCCTTCCAAACTACCAGGTCTGTCAGCCTACAGCGACTTCGGGGCTGACCCCACCAGCCAGGTCTGTCAGCCTACAGCGACTTCGGGGCTGACCCCACCAGCCAGGTCTCTCAGCTACAGCGACTTCGGGGCTGACCCCACCAGTCAGGTCTGTCAGCCTACAGCAACTTCGGGGCTGATCCCACCAGCCAGGTCTGTGAGCCTACAGCGACTTCGGGGCTGACTCCACCAGCCAGGTCTGTCAGCCTACAGCGACTTCGGGGCTGACCCCACCAGCCAGGTCTGTCAGCCTACAGCGACTTCGGGGCTGACTCCACCAGCCAGGTCTGCCAGCCTACAGCGACTTCGGGGCTGACCCCACCAGAGGTAACAGCCTTGCGTCGACATCTTCACCAGCTCACAGCATTGCTCGAGGTTTAATGCCTGGAATAAACCTGTGCTTTTCTGTACCACTCATGGTGGCTCTGCTTCCCTGATTGAGCCTTGATACTCCCATCCCCATTACGTTATGGGTTGGGAGATAAGACTGTGGTATCATTTGAAAGCTCACGGTTCTTCTAAAAGTTTTTGTATTTGCCAAAACTCTAAGCATTTTGGCTCTCAACTATCCTATACCCCCGCCCACCACCTTCTCAGAATTTTTCTGTGGGAGGACTTTGAACAACACAGAATGCGTATTGACTGTTGAAATCCCCACAGAAAAAATATTCAATTCCTGGCTTCAGAATACTAATGGGTGGGGTTAACCACAAATTTGTCATCAGATTTCAATATCAAAGCAGTAGGATTTCCATGAAAATAAAATTAAATTAAAAAAGGAATTCTATCCACTTCAATATTGCTATTTCCACAGTTTCCAAGAACGAGTTGTACAGAGTAATACAAACACTACGAAGACGGGTCCAAACGAAATACAGAATTCATAATAAGAGGATGTTGTTATTTAAAGAAAGGTAACCCAGTACATCTCAGGATACTATTGTAGCAATGAAAACAAGCTTGACAGAAAAACAACCGTAGTCACAGCCCTGGAAGTTTAGGAAGTGACCCATCTTGAGGACTGGGCAGCCTTTACCTCAGCTCTGTGGTGGTTGACACATTCTTTCCTTTCTCTTGTAACTTTGTCACTGGGAGATGCTGTTGCAGCCGTGTGCACTGGTGTCCCTGCTTCTACTGCATATGCCATTCACCTCTCCTGCCCCATGATGACTTGTGTTCCTGCCTTCAGCCTCCCGCCATTCTTGGGGTGGCCATTCTCTAGAATCAATGGATTTCCTGGTAGGTGGAGAGAAAATATTTCAAGAAACCTCCCCTTGCAAGAAGGGCCATTGTTAGGGAGTTTTGGTCTGAGATGTTATGGCTGAGTCCAGGGGACATTAAAGAATAGATCAGTGTTCAGTCCCAAACCCAGTCAACCAACATAAGAAGAAAGGAACTGAAAGGGAGGTCAGAGGCTGTAGCTAGAAGCAGGGGCAAAGTCGAAGTCAGTGGGAAGATCTCACAAAGAAGTGATAGCTGGGGTCAAAGGCACAGCAAGGCTGGGAGGGAGGCATGGAAGAGGCCTCAGGGAAGAGAGGCCAGGGGACCCTTTAAAGAGTTTGGGCTGCAGCTGGAAGCATCACCAGTAGGGCTTTGGCCAACTGCATTATTGTCCTTTCCTCCTTCATCCGAGTGTGTTTTATTACAGGAAACAGACCATGGCTGCAGAACCGTTACCACTCAGGTAGCAGTGTGGTACAATGGAGGTATATTTATTATATAATAGCAGAGAAACATTACCCATAGTAGCTCCAAACCTGAGACTATCCAAACTACCTCAACTACAGGATGGATCAGTAAATACTGGTAAATTTATAAACAAATTGTGGCAGATCTACACAGTGGAACACAATGCAGCAGTGAAAATGAATGAACTACAGTCACGAAAGAGTATATATTGTGATATTATATTACAGAGTTCAAAATCAGGAGAAACTAAACCATGGTGTTTAGGGATGCATACTTAGGTGGTGAAATTATAATAAAAAGCAAGTAAATTATAAAAGTCAGGATAGTGGCTACTTTTTGTAGGAAGGAAGAGAAAGAAGCATGAGAGAGGGTTTCTGTGATACTGGAATGTTCTATTTCTTGACTTGGCTGATAGTTACGAGGGCATTCATTTTTAGTATTTCATTAAGCTGTGCATATATTTTTTATTTTCTGTACGCGTGCTATTTTTCACAATAAAACAAATAAAACCACAAAGAACGCTGGAGGGGGTATTAGGAACCCTGTGGTTTCAGGTTCTTTTATCAGCTGCTGGGTTTTGGCTAAGTTGTCTCTCTGAACCTTAGTTTCCTCATCTATAAAATGAAGAGGTTAGACACGGTGCTCTTCAAGACCCTTCCCAGGCCTGCCATTTTGGGTTTATAACTCATTTGATTCTCCAAACATTTCTGTGAGGAGAGGATGACCCTCAACATTATATTGACAGAGAAGGAAGCCACTGAGAGAGGCTCGATGGCATCACAGCTAGACTTTGAAACCAGAAGGGCCTGGATTTGAATCTTAGCTCAGCCTTTTTCTCTTCAAGGACCCATAGACAGGTCACTTCAACTTTTCGGGTCACAGTTTCCTCAATTACAAAATGGGTATAATAAAAGAACCTTCCTTACACGGTTGCTGAGGAACAAAAAAAAGGACAATCTATATAAAATGCCTGGCTCGGCACCCGGAACCTAGCAAGCCCTTGGTTACTAGTAGCCAGCTAACCTGGCCAAACAAGCCAGATCAATTCCACAAATCGTTCTTGAATGCTTATTGTGTAGCTAGAGTTTTCACGTGTTGTCATTGTTGTTAAGTGCCATGGATCTGACTCAGTTCTCCTTTATCCTCTCCTCAACTCTGTGAGGTAGTTTACTCTTCTGAATTTTTACAGGTGATAAGGTCAGGGCTAAGAGGAAGGAAGGAAGGAATAGGATCAAAGCAGTTCTTTAGAAAAACTCCTCTGGCAGCTGTGTGGGGACAGATTAGAAGGAAGGGAGAATGAGTGACAGTGAGAAGACCAGGTGGTCAAGAATAGTGATAGTCCAGGCAAGTCATGGGGAGGCCTGGACAGGAGCAAAAGCTAAGGGGTGCAAGTGTCACGACGGCAGGGTCACATTGGTCTGGTTTACCACTGTGGTCAAGTCGTGTTGAATGTTTGCTGACTGAATGAATGACTGAATGACATCTTTGAAAGAGACATTATGGGTGGGAGCTGTGGAGACAAAGGGTAGGGAGGAGCCAGTGATGATGAAAGGATTTCCAGATCAGGTGAGGGAGTGCTTCTGCTGCAAGGGGAACAACTCAGGTGGTGACAGGGTGAGGTAGATAAGCCTCACTGTGGACATGTTGAATGTGAGATGTTCTTGGGAAACTGCCTGGAGAGACTGGTCATCTGGAACAGTGACTGGGCTCACATGGAGAACTTGAATTCAAGTCTTCTGTTTAATAGCCCAGGGTTGGTCCCACTTTACCCTTCCTTACTGGAGTCTTTAGTGGTAGTGGGGGTGACAGGAAAACGGAGTCAGCCCTTCTTCTACCCTCATTTCCATCTGTACTTGCACTTCTGACAAATGAGCCCCATCACTAGTTCTTGGTCAGTGATACCTTGGGCTTAGGACTGCTCTGGGGTTAACTTTATGATAGGTCGTCATCAAATGACAGAGCTCCAAATGCCTCTGTACTTGGTGTCCCACAAGTAATTACGCCTTTTAGATCAAGCATTCTTCTCCCTACGGCCTTTTAAAAAATGAAAATACTCCAGAGAGGATAAATAGCATAATTTTCCAATGCTGTAGGAGAGTTAACATCTTAGTGTTTCCTTCTATGACGAGGGGAAGGATACACAGATGTCTGGGCAGCAGAGGGTGGTGGGCAGTGAAAAAGAACACTAAAGTGCATTCAAAGGAGGCAGGCTAGGAGCAGAGGGGATACATTTCATACATTTTACTCTCATGAATGTTTTCTTGCTCAATATGCATCTCCTTCCACATTCCACACACTTATATGACTGGAGGAAACTTAAGGAAGAAAAAGACCTACCACTACAGAGTACTGTGAAGCTCTCTACAAACATTGACTCATGCAAAACATCAGAACAAACCCATTTTACAGATGAGGAAACTGCATCTCAGAGGCACCATTTGTTCATCCAACCAGGGGAAGGCAGCAGAGTGTGATGGCAGAACATTTGAAAGTGGTGTCTTCCTATCCCTGCTCCTCTGCTTACCGGCTGGGTAACCTCAGGTGAGTGGCTCAGCCTTCTCCTGCCGCTTCTTCCTTATTCTCTCAGGGTCGGGTGAAGATGAAATTGGAGAATACATTTGAAGGAATCTATGCTCCACAAACTTTACTATGATCACCATGCTAGGCCGTGGGTAAGTCCTGTGAGTACAAAGACAACAGGTGTCCCAGGTGAACCCAAACTGGGATTTGGAGTCTTGCTATTTGTGGAGCTGCTGTGTTGGTGACTTCCTGGGGGTCTTTCCCTGAGTCAATATGCATGAAAGCTTGTGTTCTTTGACTGAAGGGGGGGATGAGTTTTTTTCAGAAGGGGTTGGGAGAAGCCCTGGAGATGGACTAGCAGAGGCTGGGGTGCTGTCTGCCTCCCGTGCAGCCGAGAGCAGCAGGGCCTGGCATGGATCGGGCTCCATGCTCTTTCACTAGATGTCCTTGGAGGGAGAGATGCAGAGGTTGAGAGCATCTTACTCCCTTCCCTACCACCACCAACTGCTCTGACAGGGATAACAATAAAACCACAAAAAACCAAACTCATTGCCATCGAGTTGATTCTGACTCATAGCAACCCTACAGGACAGAGCAGAACTGCCCCACAGAGTCTCCAAGGAGTGCCTGGCGGATTCGAACTGCCAATCCTTCGGTTCGCAGCCATAGCACTTCCACACTACCCCACCAGGGATCACAATAGAGGGTGAAAAATGTAGAACAAAATTCTAACCCACACACAAAAAAGACCAGACTTACTGGTCTGACACAGACTGAAGAAATCCTGAGAGTATGGCTCCCCGGACACCCTTTTAACTCAGTACTGAAGTCACTCCAGATGTTCACCCTTCAGCCAAAGATTAGACAGGCCTATACAACAAAACAAGACTAAATGGGCATTCCAACGCAGGGGCAAGGATGAGAAGGCAGGAGGGGACAGAAAAGCCAATAATGGGGAACCCAAAGTCGAGAATGGGAGAGTGTTGACATGCCATGGGGTTGGCAACCAATGTCCCAAAACAATATGCATATTAATTCTTTAATGAGAAATTAATTTGCTCTGTAAACCTTCATCTAAATCACACACACACGCACACACATACAATTCAAACTCACAAAAAAAGACCAGACTTACTGGTCTGAGAGAGACTGGAGAAATCCTGAGGGTATGGTCCCTGGACACCGTTATAATTTAGTACTGAATTCACTCTTGAGGTTCACCCTTCAGCCAAAGATTAGGTCCATAAAACAACAATAATACACAGAGTTCTACCATGTATATGAGACTAAATGAGTACACCAGCCCAGGAGCAAGGATGAGAAGGCAGGAGGGGACAGGAAAGCTGTACAAATGGAAATGGGGAACCCAAGGTTGAGAAGTGGGGAGTGTTAACATGTTGAGGAGTTGGCAACAAATGTCACAAAACAATATGTGTATTAACTGTTTAATGAGAAACAAATTTGCTGTATAAACCTTCATCTAAAGCATAACTTAAAAAAAATAAAAGAAGAAGAAATGTAAATTATCATCAGGGGTTCAAACTAGAACCAACCAGTTCAAAGATTTGGAAGAAACTCAGGCTCAGTTCAGGAAAGGTCAAGGAGGTAGTCCTAGTTTCTTCGTTTGAAAGACGGATAATAGCATTTACCTCACAGGCTGCTAAGGATTAAATGAGATGGTATTTGTGTAGCTGACATTCTTTGTGGGAGGATGGTGTTACTGGGTGGAAACACCAGGTGCTTACTCAGCATGACTACTATTGGCCAATAAATGAGAGACCAAGGTGGGAGAACAGGAAACCCAAACCCAAAACCCACGGCCCTCGAGTTGATTCCAACTCATAGTGACCCTATAGGACAAAGTAGAACTTCCCTATAGAGTTTCCAAGGAGCACCTGTTGGATTCGAACTGCCACTCTTTTGGTTAGCAGCCCTAGCACTTAACCATCATGTCACCAGTGTTTCCAGGAGAACAGGAAAGGCACCTTTATTTCGTTGTAACCAGAAATGGAGTCAGTCGGAGCTGGTGCTGCCAAGACTGCTGGCCAAGGGCCAAGGGCAGGCAGGCAAGTTACTTTTAAAGGGGTTTACAAATGGGGAGTTCATACATACAAGTTACCTCAGCAATATTCTTAATCATACCACTCAGGTGCAAACGCAGAATTCAAATGCAAAGCGGGGGGTGGGGGGAGGTAGGGGCGTAGGGAGTGGTGGGGTGGAGAGGGTGGAGGAAGGGAGCCCAGCAAAGAAAACGAGTTTTCCATATAACACTGTAGGAGAGGAAGCCAAGTAAAGAATACAGCACTGTGGGGGCTCTGTCTCAATAGAAAGGTCTTTGGGGTTTTTCCTGAGGAGGTAATGAGTTTGACCTGTGATACAGAGCAAAATTTGGGGTGCTTTTTAACAGATGATAAAATGCCAATAAAGCTGAGCGCAAAGGAAGGAGCTGCAAGTTGGAAACATCGCACAATCTGGTGTCCGTGCAGTTCCGATAAACTCTTCCCTGGGCCGTCTCTGGTAGATCATACCCCTAGGCCTTGAATTCTAAGATTGGGTAAAGCTACAGGCAGAATTCTAATCCATTAAAGCTAGTGAGAACTCTGTGGTACTAAGACCCATCAGAGCAATTCCTTCCTCGACCAACCCAGGGGGCCAGCCCAGCCTTATCTCTAGGTCTAATGGAATATCCCATGGTCTGTTCTGTTTTGGAAACCCTGCTGGTGTAGTGGTTAAGTGCTATGGCTACTAACCAAAAAGTCGGCAATTTGAATCCACCAGGCACTCCTTGAAAACCACATGGGGCAGTTCTACTCTGACCTGTACGGTCACTGTGAGTCAGAGTTGACTCGATGGAGTGCGTTTTTTTTTTTTCCATCATTAATATCACATGCAAATATAATTTTGCTGAAGAAAATTCAAAAATGTCTGCAGCAGTGTATGGACAGGGAACTCCCAGAAACTCAACAGAATTAATAACAGGATCTAATTCATAGCGCTTTTGTGAGGATTAAATGATTTAATGCTATAAGGTGCTTAACACAGCAATAAAAAAAAAAAAAAAAAAACAGCAATACCGACCTATTTATTTACATATCAATTCCAAACTCGAGGGGGAAGGGACAACTGCAAGTCAGATTGTCAAGAGCAGGGAGGCCAAGGGATGGGACACATCTCTCAGGAATGGGGTCCTAGGAGCCATTAGAAACAGGCAGCATCACAACCCAGCTCGATATTGGTTGCTGGAGAGCAGAGGCCCCTTCCCTGCCAGAGACCTCGGGTCGCACCGTTGACATCACATGGACACTGCTATCTCGAATCCAGGGATGGGATTAAAAACAAAAAAGACAAATTTGTTGCCATTGAGTCAATCCCGACTCATACCAACCCTATACGACAGCGTAGAACTGTCCCATACGGTTTCCGAGGAGCGCCAGGTGGATTTGAACCGCCGACCTTCTGGGTAAAAGCTGTAGCTCTTAACCACTGAGCTACCGTGGCTCCAGGGATGGGATGAGCATGTGCATAAACCAGTTGAAACCAGTTTGATTTAGACTCATGGTGACCTGATGTGTGTCAGGGTAGAATTATGCCCCATGGATTCTTCAAAGGCTGACTTTTTAGAACTAGATCACCAGGGCTTTTTCTGAGGTGCCTCAGGGTAGGCTCCAACCTTCAACCTTTCGGGTAGTAGCCCAGCACATTAACCATTTGCCCACCAGGGACTCTAGATGTGCATAAAAACTAAACTCGTTGCCCTTGAGTCGATTTTGACTCATAGCGACCCTATTGGATAGAGTAGAGCTGCCCCATAGAGTTTCCAAGGAGCACCTGGTGGATTCGAACTACCAACCTTCTGGTTAGCAGCATGTAGCTCTTAGCCACTGTGCCACCAGGGTTTCCAGTATGTGCATAGGGAAGGAAAAACAATGTTAGCTTCTTGTCCTTCTCAGTACCATCACATCCAGAGAGCTCTTCCCCTCAGCAGCAGCAGCAGCACCTCTTCAGCCACACAAGAAAATGGAATTGTTTTCTTGAAATATTTTCTTAGAGGGGGGGAAAAATCCCTTTTGGAGGGAAGAAGTAGAAAGGTCTTGGGTATTAAAGCATCCATTCCCAGACAATATCCTGGGGACTGCTGGGACCAACAAAGAGGCCGTGAATGTGAGACCAAGAGAGGCTGGTCTGTTTGAGCAGCTACAGAGAGGAGTGCACGCATATCACTAACGGAAAACGAGAGGAAGGAGGAAGGAGGTGCCCAGTGATGGCTTGGATGAATGTCTTGTTGACTAAGGCTGACAGGATGGCTTGGTGCCCTGGTAGAATCACAGGGAGTGTAGAAACGCACAGCCTTGTTTTCCTGGAGTCTGGACACTGACCTACTTCTTATGGCTCATTCTTCTCCTGAGATATTTTCCTTCTCTTGAGCAGACTTATTCCTTTCCAGAGCCCTCAGGTAGTGGGGCATAGGACACAAATGTTCACTAAATAAAAGGCGTCTTTAGTCTCTGCACATATTTACTCTCTGTTATTATAAGGAGTTGGTATTTCAATTTCACTTCTCTCTCATCTAGTCCCACTCAAAGGAGAGGCATATCCCTGGAAATTCCTATCCTGCTTTGCACTAGCTGTTGTGCCATAATTATTAACAGCACCCCTCTCCCTTTCACTCTCACAGGTGTCCTATTTTTGAACCATAAATTACATGATCATCTGTCTTAGTTTGGGTTCCCTCAGAAGAGGAGCCTGAGGCAAGGATTCAAGTACAGATAATTTATTTGGGAAGCATAGGAAACACGCTGGTGGAAGAGTGGGGAAGTGAGACGAGAAAGGAAAGGCAGCTAATAACGATTGTGCTATTAAGCCAGTTCTAGAATACACATAAGGAGCCCTGGTGGCACAACAGTCAAGTGCTTGGCTGCTAACCAAAAGGTAGGCAGTTCAAACCTACCCAGTGGCTCCTCAGAATAAAAGACCTGGAGATCTGCTCCCATAATGATTACAGCCTAGAAAATCCTATTGTGGCAGTTCTACTCTGTCACATGGGGTTGCTATGAGTTGAAATTGACTCGATGGCACTCAACAACAAGAGCATTAAGCCAGCTACCACAGTGGGCTCCTGGGAGCTTAATCCTGCAGGAAAATCCTGGGAAATGGTACAAAATGCATGCCTCAGGACTGTGCCACCCCAAAGCAAGGGTAAGGCAAGGGAGCTGGGGTATTTATACACCAATTCCCAAGAGTCACAAGGCTATTCGTGGGGCTCCTCATTCCCCATCCCATCTGACCTGCCTCACGGCAGAGTGGCCAGTAGTTTTGGGTCACTAAATATACAAATACATCTCCTAAGCAAAGAGATGCCGATTACCAGTTAAAAGTCAGCCAGAACCCACAGGAAGTCCAAGGGATGTGGGTGAGCGTTGACAGCATCTGTTGCATCCCTGTACCTGTAACTTATCCTTCTCTCCATCATCCAGTTACAGTCTCCCATCTCCAAGCTCACCAATAACTTCCTGTTCCCCAGTCTCAATAGACTTTCTCTTCAAACTTCTCACTGGCTTCCCTGCCTCCTTTCACCACTGCTTAACCTCTCCCTAGTCAATCACTTTGCTTCCCTGGCTGTGGCAACCCTGCTTTCTCTTACTTTCTTGATCCTCCTATTGTGTTTGACAATTGTGGGCACTTATCAAAGCCTCTCTTCTCTTCTGAATGGCTATCATACTTCTTGGATATGTGCTACTTACTTGTCATTTAACCCCTCATGCTCTATCCTCTATCTTCTGTTACTTAAAGGGATGAATACTTTAATATTTTGTTTAGTTTTTTAAGTGGTCACATATTTAGATTATTTCTCCCTAGCTGGGCTGTAGTTGGACTACAGTCCTATGTCCTAGTTTCCTTTTTTATTCCACAAGACACCCAAACATAAGACCTTCTCCAGATTGGGCTAAAAAATTGTCTGATTTGGTTCCTACTGGACGATCAACCATGTTGAACACATATCGACCTGGGAGGTCTGGTGAGGAAAAAGGGCTATGCTGAGAGTCAAGTGACCTGGATTCTGACTCTCACATGAGCCACGAAACATGGCCAAATCACAACTCTCTTCCATGCATTTTCCGTCTTGAAATAATGACAGTAAAATGTGTCCTAACTCTCAGAATTGTTGTGAAAACACACAGGAATGATAAAAAGAAAGCGCTGTATGAAAGCAAGTTATGTTTATTCACATTGAGAATTCAAAGCGTAAACTGAGATGTTACCAATAAGGTATCATTTTCAGGTACAATTCTTGCTCCCAAGTTTGTATTTACATAATTGTTCCCTTCTCGAAATGACTCCATTTCATATGCTAAAAACATGAATCAGTGGTTAACCCAATCATTTAGTTAACCTTTAAAAGCTTTGTGGAACTATGAAGAAAATCTAACAGGAAACCTTGGGTTCCAAAACTTTCTATTGGGAAAACTCATTTCTCCAATCCCACTTGGCATCAAACTGCCAACTGGCAAATCATAACTTTACTGCTGAGTGGGTTTTTTTTTTTTTTTTTTTAACAAACAAGTTTATTCTCTCACTCTCTGGTAGGCTAGAAGCTCAAATTCAGGGAGTCGGGCCCAGGAGAAGGCTTTCTCTGTCGGATCTGGAGGAAGGTCCTTGTCATCAGTCTTCCCTTGGACTAGGAGCTTCTCCATGCAGGAACCACAGGTCCAAAGGACATGCTCTGCTCCTGGAGCTGCTTTCGTGGTGGTATGAGGTCCCCGTGTCTCTCTGAGGCTTCTCTTTTTTTTTTTTTTTAATTAACTTTTATTAAGCTTCAAGTGAACATTTACAAATCCAATCAGTCTGTCACACGTAAGTTTACATACATCTTACTCCCTTCTCCCACTTGCTCTCCCCCATTGAGTCAGCCCTTTCAGTCTCTCATTTCGTGACAATTTTGCCAGCTTCCCTCTCTCTCTATCTTCCCATTTCCCCTCCAGACAAGAGTTGCCAACACACTCTCAAGTGTCCACCTGATTTAATTAGCTCACTCTTCATCAGCATCTCTCTCCCCCCGCTGACCAGTCCCTTTCATGTCTGATGAGTCGTCTTCGGGAATGGTTCCTGTCCTGTGCCAACAGAAGGTCTGGGGAGCATTGCCGCCGGGATTCCTCCAGTCGCAGTCAGACCATTAAGTATGGTCTTTTTATGAGAATTTGGGGTCTGCATCTCACTGATCTCCTGCTGCCTCAGGAGTTCTCTGTTGTGCTCCCTGACAGGGTAGTCATCGATTGTGGCCGGGCACCAACTAGTTCTTCTGGTCTCAGGATGATGTAGGTCTCTGGTTCATGTGGCCCCTTCTGTCTCTTGGGCTCTTAGTTGTCCTGTGACCTTGGTGTTCTTCATTTTCCTTTGCTCCAGGTGGGTTGAGACCAATTGATGCATCTTAGATGGCCACTTGTTAGCATTTAAGACCCCAGACGCCACATTTCAAAGTGGGATGCAGAATGTTTTCATACTAGAATTATTTTGCCAATTGACTTAGAAGTCCCCTCAAACCATGTTCCCCAGACCCCCGCCCTTGCTCCGCTGACCTTTGAAGTATTTATTTTATCCGGGAAACTTCTTTGCTTTTAGTCCAGTCCAATTGAGCTGACCTTCCATGTATTGAGTGTTGTCTTTCCCTTCACCCAAAGCAGTTCTTATCTACTGATTAATCAATAAAAAACCCTCTCCCTCCCTCCCTCCCTCCCCCTTCGTAACCACAAAAGTATGTGTTCTTCTCAGTTTTTACTATTTCTCAAGATCTTATAATAGTGGTCTTATACAATATTTGTCCTTTTGCCTCTGACTCATTTCGCTCAGCATAATGCCTTCCAGGTTCCTCCATGTTATGAAATGTTTCAGAGATTCGTCACTGTTCTTTATCGATGTGTAGTATTCCATTGTGTGAATATACCACAATTTATTTACCCATTCATCCGTTGATGGACACCTTCGTTGCTTCCGGCTTTTTGCTATTGTAAACAGAGCTGCAATAAACATGGGTGTGCATATATCTGTTTGTGTGAAGGCTCTTGTATCTCTAGGGTATATTCCTAGGAGTGGGATTTCTGGGTTGTATGGTAGTTCTATTTCTAACTGTTTAAGATAACGCCAGATAGATTTCCAAAGTGGTTGTACCATTTTACATTCCCACCAGCAGTGTATAAGAGTTCCAATCTCTCCGCAGCCTCTCCAACATTTATTATTTTGTGTTTTTTGGATTAATGCCAGCCTAGTTGGTGTGAGATGGAATCTCATCGTAGTTTTAATTTGCATTTCTCTAATGGCTAACGATCGGGAGCATTTTCTCATATCTCTGTTGGCTGCCTGAATATCTTCTTTAGTGAAATGTGTGTTCATATCCTTTGCCCATTTCTTGATTGGGTTGTTTGTCTTTTTGTGGCTGAGTTTTGACAGAATCATGTAGATTTTAGAGATCAGGCGCTGGTCTGAGATGTCATAGCTGAAAATTCTTTCCCAGTCTGTAGGTGGTCTTTTTACTCTTTTGGTGAAGTCTTTAGATGAGCATAGGTATTTGATTTTTAGGAGCTCCCAGTTATCTGGTTTCTCTTCATCATTTTTGGTAATGTTTTGTATTCTGTTTATGCCTTGTATTAGGGCTTCTAGGGTTGTCCCAATTTTTTCTTCCATGATCTTTATCTTTTTAGTCTTTATGTTTAGGTTTTTGATCCACTTGGAGTTAGTTTTTGTGCTTGATGTGACGTATGGGTCCTGTTTCATTTTTTTGCAAATGGATATCCAGTTATGCCAGCACCATTTGTTAAAAAGGCTATCTTTTCCCCAGTTAATTGACACTGGTCCTTTGTCAAATATCAGCTGCTCATACATGGATGGATTTATATCTGGGTTCTCAATTCTGTTCCATTGGTCTATGTGCCTGTTCTCGTACCAGTACCAGGCTGTTTTGACTACTGTGGCTATATAATAGGTTCTGAAATCAGGTAGAGTGAGGCCTCCCACTTTCTTCTTTTTTTTCAGTAACGCTTTGCTTATCCGGGGCTTCTTTCCCTTCCATATGAAATTGGTGATTTTTTTCTCTATCCCCTTAAAATATGACATTGGAATTTGGGTCGGAAGTGCGTTATGTGTATAGATGGCTTTGGTAGAATAGACATTTTTACTATGTTAAGTCTTCCTATCCTTGAGCAAGGTATGTTTTTCCACTTAAGTATGTCCTTTTGAATTTCTTGTAGTAGAGCTTTGTAGTTTTCTTTGTATAGGTCTGTTACATCCTTGGTAAGATTTATTCCTATGTATTTTATCTTCTTGGGGGCTACTGTGAATGGTATTGATTTGGTGATTTCCTCTTCGGTGTTCTTTTTGTTGATGTAGAGAAATCCAAGTGATTTTTGTATGTTTATTTTATAACCTGAGACTATGCCAAACTCTTCTATTAGTTTCAGTAGTTTTCTGGAGGATTCCTTAGGGTTTTCTGTGTATAAGATCATGTCATCTGCAAATAGTGATAACTTTACTTCCTCCTTGCCAATCCAGATATCCTTTAATTTTTTGTCTAGCCTAATTGCCCTGGCTAGGACTTCAAGTACGATGTTGAATAAGAGCGGTGATAAAGGGCATCCTTGTCTGGTTCCTGTTCTCAAGGGAAATGCTTTCAGGTTCTCTCCATTTAGAGTGATATTGGCTGTTGGCTTTGCATAGATGCCCTTTATTGTGTTGAGGAATTTTCCTTCAATTCCTATTTTGGTAAGAGTTTTTATCATAAATGGGTGTTGAACTTTGTCAAATGCCTTTTCTGCATCTATTGATAAGATCATGTGGTTTTTATCTTTTGTTTTATTTATGTGATGGATTACATTAATGGTTTTTCTGATATTAAACCAGCCTTGCATACCTGGTATAAATCCCACTTGATCAGGGTGAATTATTTTTTTGATGTGTTGTTGGATTCTATTGGCTAGAATTTTGTTGAGGATTTTTGCATCTATGTTCATGAGGGATATAGGTCTAAAATTTTCTTTTTTTGTAATGTCTTTACCTGGTTTTGGTATCAGGGAGATGGTAGCTTCATAGAATGAGTTGGGTAGTATTCCGTCATTTTCTATGCTTTGAAATACCTTCAGTAGTAGTGGTGTTAAGTCTTCTCTGAAAGTTTGGTAGAACTCTGCAGTGAAGCCGTCTGGGCCAGGGCTTTTTTTTGTTGGAAGTTTTTTGATTACCGTTTCAATCTCTTTTTTTTTGTTATGGGTCTATTTAATTGTTCTACTTCTGAATGTGTTAGTTTAGGTAGGTAGTGTTTTTCCAAGAATTCATCCATTTCTTCTAGGTGTTCAAATTTGTTAGAGTACAATTTTTCGTAGTAATCCGAAATGATTCTTTTAATTTCATTTGGGTCTGTTGTGATGTAGGTCCTTCTAGTTTCTTATTCGGGTTATTTGTTTCCTTTCCTGTATTGCTTTAGTCAGTCTAGCCAATGGTTTATCAATTTTGTTAATTTTTTCAAAAAACCAGCTTTTGGCTTTGTTAATTCTTTCAATTGTTTTTCTGTTCTCTAATTCATTTAGTTCAGCTCTGATTTTTATTATTTGTTTTCTTCTGGTTCCCGATGGGTTCTTTTGTTGCTCACTTTTTATTTGTTCAAGTAGTAGGGACAGTTCTGTGATTTTGGCTCTTTCTTCTTTTTGTATGTGTGCATTTATCGATATAAATTGGCCTCTGAGCACTGCTTTTGCTGTGTCCCAGAGGTTTTGATAGGATGTATTTTCTTTCTCGTTGCATTCTGTGAATTTCCTTATTCCCTCCTTGACGTCGTCTATAACCCAGTCTTTTTTCAGGAGAGTATTGTTCAGTTTCCAAGTATTTGATTTCTTTTCCCTAATTTTTCTGTTATTGATTTCTACTTTTATGGCCCTGTGGTCTGAGAAGATGCTTTGTAATATTTCGATGTTTTGGACTCTGCAAAGGTTTGTTTTATGACCTAGTATGTGGTCTATTCTAGAGAATGTTCCATGTGCGCTGGAAAAAAAAGTATACTTTGCAGCAGTTGGGTGGAGAGTTCTGTATAAGTCAATGAGGTCAAGTTGGTTGATTGTTGTAAGTAGGTCTTCCGTGTCTCTGTTGAGCTTCTTACTGGATGTCTTGTCCTTCTCCGAAAGTAGTGTGTTGAAGTCTCCTACTATAATTGTGGATGTGTCTATCTCACTTTTCAATTCTGTTAAAATTTGATTTATGTACCTTGCAGCCCTGTCATTGGGTGCATAAATATTTAATATGGTTATGTCTTCCTGATCAATTGTCCCTTTTATCATTATATAGTGTCCTTCTTTATCCTTTGTGGTGGATTTAAGTCTAAAGTCTATTTTGTCAGAAATTAATATTGCTACTCCTCTTCTTTTTTGCTTAATGTTTGCTTGATATATTTTTTTCCATCCTTTGAGTTTTAGTTTGTTTGTGTCTCTAAGTCTAAGGTGTGTCTCTTGTAGGCAGCATATAGATGGATCGTGTTTCTTTATCCAGTCCGTGACTCTCTGTCTCTTTATTGGTGCATTTAGTCTATTTACATTCAGCGTAATTATAGCTAAATAAGTTTTTAGTGCTGTCATTTTGATGCCTTTTCATGTGTGTTGTTGGCCATTTCATTTTTCCACATACTTTTTTGTGCTGAGACGTTTTTCTTATTAAATTGTGAGATCCTCATTTTCATAGTGTTTGACTTTATGTTAGTTGAGTCGTTACGTTTTTCTTGGCTTTTATCCTGAGTTATGGAGTTGATGTTCCTTTTTGTGGTTACCTTATTATTTACCCCTATTTTTCTAAGTAAAAACCTAACTTGTATCGTTCTATATCGCCTGTATCACTCTCCATCTGGCAGTTCAATGCCTCCTGTATTTAGTCCCTCTTTTTGATTATTGTGATCTTTTACCTATTGACTTCCATGATTCCCTGTTATGTGTATTATTTTATTTATTTATTTTTTTAAATTAATCTTAATTTGTTTGTTTTTGCGATTTCCCTATTTGAGTTGATATCAGGACGTTCTGTTTTGTGACCTTGTATTGTGCTGATATCTGATATTATTGGTTTTCTGACCAATCTCCTTTAGCATTTCTTGTAGCTTTGGTTTGGTTTTTGCAAATTCTCTAAACTTGTGTTTATCTGTAAATATCTTAATTTCTCCTTCATATTTCAGAGAGAGTTTTGCTGGATATATGATCCTTGGCTGGCAGTTTTTCTCCTTCAGTGCTCTGTATATGTCGTCCCATTCCCTTCTTGCCTGCATGGTTTCTGCTGAGTAGTCTGAACTTATTCTTATTGATTCTCCCTTGAAGGAAACCTTTCTTTTCTCCCTGGCTGCTTTTAAAATTTTCTGTTTATCATTGTTTTTGGCAAGTTGGATGATAATATGTCTTGGGGTTTTTCTTTTTGGATCAATCTTAAATGGGGTTCGATGAGCATCCTGGATAGATATCCTTTCGTCTTTCATGATATCAGGGAAGTTTTGTGTCAGGAGTTCTTCAACTATTTTCTCTGTGTTTTCTGTCCCCCCTCCCTGTTCTGGGACTCCAATCACTCACAAGTTATCCTTCTTAATAGAGTCCCACATGATTCTTAGGGTTTCTTCATTTTTTTTAATTCTCTTATCTGACTGTTTTTCAGCTATGTTGATGTTGATTCCCTGGTCCTCCAGATGTCCCAGTCTGCATTCTAATTGCTCGAGTCTGCTCCTCTGACTTCCTATTGCGTTGTCAAATTCTGTAATTTTATTGTTAATCTTTTGGATTTCTGAATGCTGTCTCTCTATGGATTCTTGCAACTTATTAATTTTTCCACTATGTTCTTGAATAATCTTTTTGAGTTCTTCAACAGTTTTATCAGTGTGTTCCTTGGCTTTTTCTGCAGTCTGCCTTATTTCATTTGTGATGTCTTTAAGCATTCTGTGAATTAGTTTTTTATATTCTGCATCTGATAATTCCAGGATTGTATCTTCGTTTGGGAAAGATTTTGATTCTTTTGTTTGGGGGGTTGTAGAAGCTGTCATGGCCTACTTCTTTATGTGGTTTGATATGGACTGCTGTCTCCGAGCCATCACTGGGAAACTAGTTTTTCCAGAAAATCTGCTAAAAAAAAATGCAGTCAGATCCCTATCAGAGTTCTCCCTCTGGCTCAGGCTATTCGGATGTTAATGGAGCTGCCTGGGGAGGGTGGGGGAGGGATCAGAGAGCTAGGAGAATGGCACCTCAGAATATAGCCAGAGTTGCTTGTCTTGCTTGGAATGACTATTATATCTGAGATTTCCATGGGGCGCGTCGCCTATGTGTACTGGCCGTGTAGAGATTGCCCCCGGGGGGTCTGGCCCGCTCGAGTCACGGTCAGATCCTCCGCTGTCAGCCCCACCCCCTAGGTTAAGGCTCCCCTACTGGGACGGTGCACTCCCAACTCCAAAATCAGTCGCTGCCTCCCAGGGACTCCCCGTCCTGCCAGCCGCGTGGCGCACCGCCTCCGCGAACCAGCTGGGACCCCCCCGGGGTCAATTCAGGGGGATGGAGCTGCTTCCCGCGCTCACGCCACGCCCGCGCCCGCCAAAATCCCGGCGGGACGGCTGCCCGGCTGGGACGCTGCTCTCCCCACTCCAAGACCTGTCACTGCTTTCCAGGGACTTCTCCCACCGGCTGCGCCACCGCGCCATCTCCACGAATTTGTTGGGCGCCGCCCCCGCGAACCGGCTGGGCCCCCCCCGGGTCAATTCAGGGGGATGTAGCTGCTGCCCGCGCTCACACCACGCCCGCGCCCGCCAAAATCCCGGCGGGACGGCTCCCCGGCTGGGACGCTGCTCTCCCCACTCCAAGACCTGTCTCTGCCTCCCGGGGACTTCTCCCACCGGCTGCGCCACCATGCGGCTCGCGCCAACCGGCTGGGCACCCTCCCAGAATGAGTTCGGGGGCTAGGGCTGGGCCCCTTGTCTGTGCCGTCTGCCCCCCTGGGCTCTGCCCCGAATTGGGCTCCGAAGGTCACCTGACTGGTACTCTGGCTCCAGGCTCTGAAAACAATCGCTGCCTCCCCGTATTTGTTCGTTCTCCATCTCTAAATCTGTGTTTGTTGTTCAGAGTTCGTAGATTGTTATGTATGTGATCAATTCATTTGTTTTTCCGAGTCTTTGTTGCAAGAGGGATCCGCAGTAGCATCCACCTAGTCCGCCATCTTGGCCCCGCCTCCTTTTTTTTGTACTTCTTGCAAGTGTTTAAAGAACTACTTTCAGTTATGAAGTGTTTTTTTTTTTTTTTTTTAAACATCCACCTTTTCTTTCTCCTTTTGGTAAAGAGCCCAGATTCTAATTCTCTTAATCAAGCTGCAAATTCAATTTTACTCACTGCCTTGTATGTTGTCTTAGTTATCTAGTACTGCTATACCAGAAATACGACTAGTGGATGGCTTTAACAAAGAGAAGTTTATTCTCTCACAGTCTAGGAGGCTGGAAGTCCAAATTCAGGGTGCCAGCTCCAGGGAAAGGCTTTATCTCTTGGTCAGCTCTGGGGGAAGGTCCTTATCATCAATCTTCCCTGGCTGAGGAGCTTCTCAGTGCAGGGACTCTGGTCCAAAGGAAGTGCTATTCTCCTGACTCTTGCTTCTTGGTGGTATGAGGTCCGCATGTCTCCCTGCTCCATTCTCTTTTTTATATCTCAAAAGGGATTGACTTAAAACACAGCCTAATCTTTTAGATTGAGTCCAGCCTCATTACCGTAATTTCCGCTAATCCCACTTCATTAATATCACAGAGGTAGGATTTACATAGGAAAATCACATCAAATGACAAAATGGTGGACAATCACACAATATGGGAAGCACGGCCTAGCCAAATTGACACACATTTTTTGGAGGGACACAATTCAATCTATAACATATGCACCAAACACAGTGTAAGGCACTGGGTCAATAGGGTCCAGTCCTTGCTCTCAAGGAGCATCCAGTCAAGTAGGAAAGACACCCTATAATTATGCAGTTAACAATTATCTAACAGTGTATGAGTCTGGGTAGGCTAGCAGCTATAACAAACAACCCCCAATTTTCAGTGCGTTAACACAGTAACTCACACAAAGTGCAGTGTGTCTGTTCTTGGCTGAGTGGTTCTCTTCCAAGTGGTGATGCAGGGATCCAGGCTCACTCTACCTTGTGATGTCACCATCTTCAACTCGTAGCCTCCAAGTTCACCAGGAAAGGGGAAGTTATTGTGGGCAACGTGCAGTGGATACTTAGCCACCTCAGCATAGAAGTGATAGACGTGACCTCTGCTCGTATTTCATTAACCAGGTCTAGTCACACAGCAATTTTAGATGCGGGGCAGCTGCTTCCCAGCCACAACTACACTATATAGGAGGAATGCATATCTTTGGAAAACATTTAGTCACCTCTGCCAGGGGCAGGTACTATGTTACAGATGACAAAATTGAGGAGCTCACTCAAAGTCACACAGCCAGTATGTGGAGAAACCAGATGTGAGCCCAGCTTTGTTTGATCCAAAGCTCATGCTTTAGTCGCTCTATTACACACTCTGCTGTGACCACTGCTCTAGACCACAGTGTGATTCTCATGCGCATGATCTGCCTGTGGATCCCATTCTCTCTAGTTTGGACCCGTCTGCAAAACTGGTGCTGCTGCTGCCTTAGCTTTCTGGCCTCATTTTCCTTGGCTATGACCTGAGGTCTCGCTAACCAAACCAACCCACTGCAACTGAGTCGAGTTTGACTCATGGCAACCCTAAAGGATGGACTAGAAGTCTCCCATAGGGTTTCCAAGACTGTAAGTCTTTATGGAATCAGACTGCCACATCTTTCTCCCATGGAGTGGCTGGTGGGTTCAAACCACCAACATTTTGGTTAGCAGCTGAGTGCTTTAACCACTGAGATGCCAGGGCTCCTTGAGGCCTTGCCAGTTTACTGTAATTCTCTCCTTCCTCAAATGAATTCATAATACTAGGGAAAGTTTCCATCTTTGTGGCATGGAAAACAAAGGAACAGGATTCACTCTTCCACAGTTGCTGTCTGGATGGGATAGCGGTAATTTGGATATACAACTTCACACATCTTTGGTTATATAATGGTTACATTATTTTATAGTTCCACCTGCCACAGGCTAGTAAACGGGCAGTGTTAAATAATACACAGGAGTGTAGGAGCTTGGATATAGAAGACCACATTGGGTTTGAATACACAACCAATTAATTTTGTGAAAAGAAGCCTCTACACTGGGTTACAAACATAACCCCAAAACCAAACCAAACCCAGTGCTGTCGAGTCGATTCCGACTCATAGCGACCCTATAGGACAGAGTAGAACTGCCCCATAGAGTTTCCAAGGAGCGCCTGGCGGATTCAAACTGCAGACTGTAGCACTTAACCACTACGCCACCAGGGTTTCCTACAAACATAAGCAACAGTACAAATATGTATAACAGGCTCTTAACCTTTGATTTGGGAGTGAATGAAAGCAAACAGCCTGATGCAGATGTATGAGAGAAATGTCAACCTCATCTGAAACACCTTGATTACACTGAATTCCAATTACTATCCCCATGTAAAAAATTATCTCAAAACTTCATAGCTAATACAATCATTTATTATGCTCATGGATCTTGTGGGTCAGGAATTTGAGCAGCACACAGCAGGAATGTCTTGTATTTTCTTCGAAATTTCTGGGACTTCAGTTGGAAGACACATTGAGAGCTGAGATCATCTGAAGGCTCGTTCACTCAGAAGTCTGGTGGTTGATAATGGCTATTGGCTGGGGGCCTCTGTTCCTCTTCATGTGGGCCTCTCCATGTCTTCTTTCTATGTAGACTAGTATGGGCTTTCTCACAGCAGGGTGGCTGAGTTCCGAGGGTAAGCATTTTGTTAGAGAGAGAGAGAGGACTAGGCAAAAGCTACTTTGTTATTTTTGATCTAGCCTCTGAAGTCATATAACATTGCTTCTGCCACATGGTTTGTCCAGGTTCACAGGGAGGGGAAGTAGACCCTGCCTCTTGATAGGGAGTAGCAAAATTCTGGAAGAATGAGTGAAACTGGAAATACTGCTGCAGCCAATTTTGGAAAATATAATCTGCCACACTTTCCTTTTATTCTGATCCTTAAATCTGACTTAAATATTAGCTATCATCTACTTGGTGCCCATGCACCAGCCGCCATATTTTCGTTAAATATGATCCTGACCCCAACTCTGCAAAGTAAATCCTGTTGCCCCTTTTATAGTTTAGGAAACTGAGGGCCAGAGAAGTTAAACCAACTTACCCAAGGACACAGAGCTACCAAATAATAGAGTCAAGCTGCAGAGCTAAGCCTGGCCGACTCCAAATCCCATACTCTTTCCCACAGTTCCTATATGATTCCCAATGGGATGACTTATTTCTTTAACCAAAGTCAAGTTTGTCAAGGGAAGGCTAGACTGGTAGTGATGGGGTAAAGGGAAGTTCAGATGCTTTGAATTATGGTAACTTCTATGAAGGTTTCTAATCATTTCCCCCTTCTAGAATCGACACATCCTTAAAGCCCATCAAGTCAAGGCAATGTAATTTAAACCCTCCTTGGTTTCCAAATAGCTGCAGTCCATTTCCTTTGATTCTCCAGCATGTATAAAGTATTCCTCAAAGACCACAGGGGAAGTAAAATGCTTGTGGACAATGAAATCCGCCCTTTTCAGGTGGGCTGACGAGAAACCCTGGGAGACTTCTCTGGAGTGATCATCAGGCTGTACTCTTAAGAGTTGTGTCCTTTACTGATGTGAGTTATACCTCAAACAAAAATCAGTACGGATGCAAAGAAATGAAAGTTATGCGAGGACAACAGGCATAAATGAGTTCTGTCCTGGGCAAATAGGGCTGAATGGACGTTATAACCTGTTGCCGTTGAGTGGATTCCGATTCACAGTGACCCTGTAGGACAGAGTAGAACTGCCCCGTAGTACTTCTGAGGCTGCAGTCTTTACAGAAGCAGACTGCCACATCCTTCTCCTGTGGAGCGGCTGGTGGGTTCAAACCACCAACCTTTCAGTTAGCAGCCGAGCACTTAACCACTGCACCACCAGGGCTCCGTAGAGCCATTACCAAGTCCCAAGCTAACCTCGCTGGGGACAAGGGGGGTGTTCGTGCTCAGAAATAATGGAGATTTCAAAGTTGAGATCCCTAAAAGTTACATCTTTGGGTGGATAGTAAATGCACACACTCACATAAGTTACACTCATACACACATTCACACTCACACCCACTTACACACAGACTTGTACACTCACATTCACACCAGACAACTTCTACTCACACATAGCTACTCTCACACTTATGCAACTCACACACACACACATTGAGGTACTTATATTCACATATTCACAAACTTGTATACTCATGTTCACTCTCACACAACTTACACTCACGTTCAAATACACACGTTACACTCAAATTCATAGTCACACACACATTCACATTTACACTCGTGATTACAAACACAACTTACACTGGCACACTCACATTTACATTCTCTCTCTTTCTCTTTCTTAAAGCCCTGGTGATGCAGTGGTTAAGAGCTCGAATGCTAACCAAAAAGTTGGCAGTTCAAATCCACCAGCCGCTCCTTGGAAACCCTATGGGGCAGTTCTACTCTGTCCTGTAGAGTCGCTATGAGTTGGAATCGACTCAACGGCAGCAGGGTTTTGGTCTCTCTTTCTAACCCACCCACACATATACTTTATCTCAGTCCTTTGAGAAGGACTCAGCTGGAACCAGAATGGGACAATTAGAACATTTTCCCCCTGAATTTTACCACATGGGCTGAGTAACTGCTAAGGGGTCTTGTCATTGCTGCATTATTTCTTCTGTCCTTATTTGTGTTTTTCCTTCAATGAATCTCAGGGTTTTTGTCCCAAAATACAAATTTCTGTATTACTGCATACAAAATTTATATGAACACAAAAGTATTTCTTGCTAAACTTCATAACATTAAAAAAAAACTACTACCCTCAGTCCCAATGTTCAGAATTTGATTCCCTTGCCATGTATATACCTTATATGTTTTAGACAGCACCTCTTTTGATATTACTGACTGAAGTGCTTTAAAATTTAAAAACTCCTCAAGCTCAGCTAACAGCCCCAGACAGCTGGGGGCCTGAGGGACACAAGTCTGTCTGGGGACCTTTGTGTCACTAATATGTGCTCATGGTGGCAGTTTCTCTGGCTCTATCTTGGTTCCAGGGTGAATTCAGGGCCCCACCTGAGCTGGACAGTGTGTGGGCTGGAGAACTGCCTAGGCAGCCTGCATAGAAGGGCAGAAAATAGTTAAACAACAAAACATAAAAATAAAAACCTCAGATAGCTGTAGCTGCTGGGGGTGGAGGAGGGGGAATGGTTCCCAGTGCAACATCCAAGTCCTCCCAGAGCTGATGATGACACAGGGGAGGGCTTTGGAGGCTGTTTAAATCCCTTCCCACCCAATTAACAGCACAGGCTTTAAGACCCCTTCATACTCCGGCGACACAGATCAGAGGGTGCAGAAGCCAGAGCGAGGCAGAATGCTGAACAGTACAGGCAGTACACGGCCATTCCCAGTGAATCCGGCAGCAGCAGTATTTCACAGCCTACTTGGAAAAGGAGGCATGATTCCCTTAATGTCCTAACAGCAAAAGGTAAAGTTAAAGCTACATGAAAACCAGAACAAAACCTGTTTCCGTTGAAGCAATTTCTACTCATGGCGACCCCAATTGTTACAGAGTAGGATCAAGCTCCATAGGGTTTACTTGGCTGTAATCTTTATGGAAGAAGATTGCCAGGCCTTTCTTCTGTGGCACTGCTGCATGGTTTCAAATCCCCAACCTTTTGGTTCATAGTCCAAAGTAAACTGTTTGCGCCACTGTAGTGTGATAGACGACTTTCGTGTGGCCTTTCTAGCCATGGTCTTGCAACTCCCACCCAAGTGATTGGGTGGGACTGTGCAGATATGGTAATTGTGGCCTACCAAAGGGATTGGTCAGGTTTGCCATTCTGTTGGGCTTGAAATGAGCCACCCCAGAGGCAGGAAGGAGAGGATCCCACCACCACCAAAGAAGAATAGCCAGGAGCGGAGAGCATGTCTTTGGACCTGGGATCCCTATGCCGAGAAGCTCCTGGAACCAGGAGACAGAGAGAGAGAGAACTGTAACACTAAAGGCAGTGAGAAGCTGCAGCAGACACCCGGTAGCAGGGAGACTGCACATTGGGCTTTCCAGCTGACAGACAGGGAGTGCCTTTGGGCAGAGGCCTAGGGCCAGGGAGAACTGTGCCTGCGAGCATGGCTGGGAAGAGGCTGCCCAATGGAAGAACTGTATCCTTGAGTGTCCCGGGGCTGAATCGTAACCTGTTATTTCCGTAAAAAAAACCATAATCATGTATATGGCCTGTGAGTTCTGTGTGGCCACTGCAATGAATTATCGAACCCAGCAGAGAAGTAGAAAGTACTGCGTGAGGGACAGTTGGTGTCAGAATTGGTGAAGATGGTGGAGAGAGGAGGCGTGCTTGGCCTCCACCTCATGGGGGCCAGGCTGGGGCCGTTGATCTTGGTTCTCTTTCCCCCTTGTGAGGTTAGAGGAGGTCATTCGCCATCCCCGTGCTGCTTCTACAGCCACCCAGGGACCTTAAAGCTATGTGAACACAGCTGATGAAGCTCTGTACCTTTAGGCTGGAAAAGAATGAGAATCCTCTGCAATCTCAGTGTCAAAGCCAAAACAGACAAAGAGCTTTTATTTAAGAAAGCACCTTTCCTAATCCCTGAAAGCTTGATGTGGAACAGTGTGGCACACAAAGGAGGACCAGTGAGAACCGCAGAGCCTGGTGACAGAAGAAAAGATTGGACCAGGACAGAGAAGTCCTTGCCACACCCAGGTGAGGAGTCCCTTTGGAGATTGATGCCAGGACCACATAGTATGGAAATTGTCTCTGACTTGTATTTTCCACTTCCTGACTTACTCTTTTTTTTGGACTCACTCTTGCTCTCGTTTTATTATTTGAGTAGGATTAATATGTCTCAGTCAGGCCCTAAAGAGAAACCCTCAAGCCTTGTCCACTTTCTGGGAATATCTGAAAGTCCAACATTTGTGTCTAATCACCTTCAAGGCTCACCTTCACCACGATTATCTCATCCCTCTGTTTCCTTCGGTGATAGACTGTCCCGTTGCGGTGAGATTGGGGTAGTTTTGGGAGTCTTTTTGCTTAATGATCTGGCTGAATTAAGATTAATGGACCCAACTTTCCATTAAGAAAGGATAACACTCTGTTTCCTCAGACTTAGAGGGTCCGAATTCCCCCAAACCAGTTGTGTGTTATTTTTCCCTCATATACATCAGGGTGCAAGTAGATCTCAAGATCCATAGCCTCAAAAAGAAAAAGAAAACTATCACTCCCCTTCGTCTCTCCCCTTTTAGGGCCAAGGAAAGTCCATGTGTTCTCTCTCTCTTAGAACTTTATATTAGGGTCTTGGGCCAATGGGCCTAGACCAAAATTCATTTCTCCAGACTTAGAGATCTGAATTACAGGGAAGGAACAATGGTGAACGTAAGGGTGGTAATGGTAGCGGTGACAGGTTTTGTAATGGAGGTGGTGATGCTGATGATGTTGATATTGAGAGTAACAGGGGTGGTTCTGGTAACAGGGGGCATCATTGCTGGTGGTGGTAAAATTGATGGTAAGAGTGATGGTGATGGTGGTACTGGTAATGATGGTGGTGATGACTTGTGTAAGGGAGGTGGTGATGGCAGTGGTGGGTAGCATGATGATGGTGGTGACAGTAAGTGGTGTGATGATGGTGGTGGGTTGTATGATGGAAATGGTGATGGTGATGATTATGGTTGGTGGTGTGATGGTGGTTGAAATGGTAGTATTGGTGTTGGTGATGGTGGTGACAGTGGTAGTAGAAGTGGTGGTGGTGGGTTGTATGGTGGAGATGGTGATGGTTATGGTGGTGGAGGTAGTGGTGGTGGTAATAGTGATGGTTGGTGCTGATGTTGGCCATGGTTGGTTGTGATAAGATACAATCAATTTCTTCTCTCCCAGGAGACCCCCCAGTTTCTTGTGTAACTTGTGCAAATCTTCCTTAGACTTCTGCATGCTACAAGAAGAGCTGCTTTCCTAGTAAAATACAAATGTCTTATTCATGGCATAAAAGCCCTTGGTCTACATCTGCATAGCAAAAGTGGATCTCAAGATCTGCTCAAATATGACTTGGCAGCTTCATTTCTTGAAGAAGAAGGAAAAACTACTGGTGGTCTACCCACTACACAATTTTGCTAACCACAATCATAGAGAGATAGTATTGTGTATATAATTCCCACTTCATTGTTTGGGTACAGACATTCCTTGTCAACCTGTACTTGTCCCAAGAAAGACTCTAGTAAATGGACCTCTTCAGGCATTGAAGATAGGGGGCCTGGGCAGGAAGGACCTAAATGACAACTCTATAGTAAGGAGTTTGATGCCCTGGGTGACAAGAAATCCTTCCCTCAACTTTACCCTGCACTCCCAGATTAAACCTGCACTCAGGCCACCTTCCGGTATCTCTTGCTTTAACTCCCATTCATTGATTGCCTACTATGTGCCAGGCATCATTCTGAGTGCTTCACCAATATTTCAATGTAATCCTCAACAATAGTGCTGTGAGGAAGACAGTATTAGTCCCATTGTAAAGCTGAGGAAACCAAGGGTCAGAGAGGGGCAGTAATTTGCTGAAGATTTCACAACTAATAAGTGGGAAAGGCCTTACACATATTACTATGCCTCTCCTCATTATTCCACTTCAGCAGATCACAGGATGAAACACCCAACAATGATAATTTCAATCCACAATGGTGCTTAAAGCAATAATGGTTTTTGTCTGCCCTAAAGGCCCAATGTAGAAACAGGGGTCCCTGGCAAAGGACAAGGAGCCCCCACTCATTAATGTGAGTTCTTTGATCCCTTCGGAGAAGTCTATCACAAACCACTTTCCCGTACCTCCTTGACTCCTATTCCTCAATCATGTTCCTTCCAAGTCCCTGCCTATCCAGCCAAACCTTTGACCACAGCCCATGAATCAGTGTAAAATTGCATATCTGGTCATTTATCCTTCCAAGCAGAGTGAACAACCAGGCACACTGCCTGAAGTTCTGCCATTGGGAAGATATCCCTTCACCACTGTCCTTCAGGGAAGTCCCAGAAATGGGCTGCAGTGGTGCCACTGTGCACCATTCAAATGGTGCCTGCATATCACGCAGAACCGTCCATACACCAGGCACGAGTTTTCTCTTCCTCAGGCAACTGATCATGAGGCTCTCCCAATGAGGCCATAGGTGCAGCCTGGGAGAGGGCAGGTAATATGACAGGAGTGGGGACCATGAGCATTTGGGCCATTTCCTTATACAAATTACTTGAGTGTTCAGGTCATGCTCAGGCCCTGTATCGTACATACCTCTTCCATTTAAGGATGGAGTGCTGTTGTGCACATCCAGCTTTATGGCTCTATGGGTCAGACAACACCCAATTCATGATGGGCAACTCAGGACACATGGTCATTTGGTGGCCCATGGTTAAGAGTTCAGTCTCTACTAAGACCCAGTAACAAGACAAAAACTGTTTCGCAAAAGGAGAGTAGTTAACTGTGTAGGACGGCAGGGCTTTGCTCCCTAATCCTAAGGACCTGCACTGTGATTTACCAATAGGAGCCTGCCAAAGACCCCAAATAACATCATTATTTGCAAGTGACTCTTCAAACATCATTTCATTAGCTGGATCACATGGCTCAAGTGGCAGAACAGCTTGCACGTCAGTCTGAACCTCTTGCAAGGTCTTCTCTTGTTCTGGGCCCACTCAAAACTAGCCCTTTGATAAATAGGCTGGAGTAGCACACCCAAATGAGGGGTATGTTGCTTCCAAATACAAAGACGTCCAGCAGGGGCTGTGCCTCCTTTTTAGTTGTAGGAGGGGCCAGATACATCAACTTATCCTTTACTTTACAAGGAACTTCTTGACATGCCCACACCACTGGAGCCCTAGAAAGTTCACTGAGGTGGAAGAGAACTGAATTTTGGGGGAATAATTCCTACCTTCTAGCAGGCAAATATTCTACCAATAACTGCGGAGTCATTGATACTTTTTTCTTACTATGTCCAATCAGCATAATGTCATCAGTTTAATGGACCAGTGTGACATACTGTGGAAAGGAAGGGTGATAAAGGTCCCTATGGATTAAATTATGACATAGGGCTAGGGAGTTGATATACCTTTGAGATAAGACAGTGAAGGTGTATTGCTGGCCTTGCCAGCTGAAGGCAAACTGCTTCTGTTGATCCTTCAAAACAGGGATGGAGAAAAATACATTGGCCAGATTAATGGCTGCATACCCCAGGAAATGTATTGATTTGAAGGCCATGTTCCCAAGGAAATGCCTTTTCCAACTGATTGGCTGCTCACATCAGATCATAAAATAGAGTGTGATTACATAATGTCAGCCAGACCCCTGGGAATCATGGCCTACCCAAGTTGACACATAACATTAACCATCACAGTGGTGATGAAAATGTTCTGAAGGAGACACTGGCGATGGTGAATAAAATTGTGAAAAAGTACATAAAACCACTATATTACACACTTGCAAGCTATTACAACAAAACTTTATTTAATGAGAAATCTACCAGTTAAAATACTATAAACTATACAGAATAAATTGAGCTGGGAAAATACTACAACAAAACCAAGAACTACCCACTCAGGTGAGGAGAAATAAGGGTCTGCTTCTGGAGCAGATGTTCCCTGGCTGTCAATAAGGAGCTGCTGTAGAGGAGATGTGGCAACTAGTTAGGCCTCTGGTGCCCTAGACGGTGCTGGAGATGGACGATGTAATGGTGTATGGGGCTCCAGTGTTGGAACAGGAGCTGGATCAATATCAGCTGTTCATCTGGGAGCCAGTGGGAAGTAGCCCAGGATGGAAATCCACCCCTCCAGCTGGCCCTTCATCCAGTGTCAGTGATGAAAATGGAGAAGGAAGACCTGTGCCAGTGAAGCTTTGGTTTTGGTGCAAGAGTGGGTTCAACATCAGTAGGTGGTATAGGAGCAGGCTTTGGATGTATCCCAGGATAAGACTCTGACCCTTCGGCTGGCTCTTCATCTGGTGTCAGTGAATCAGCTCGTGATGGTAGTCTAAGGAGCTCCAGTGTTAGTCCAGGAGCATGATCAACCTCACCAGGTGGTCCAGGAGCCCATTATGGTGTTGGCCGAGGAAGAGAATCCGATCTTCCAGCAGGCTCTCTGTCTGCTCAACTTGCTGATGGAGGACCTGTTGATGTACCCAGCTCCAATGTTCCTGCAAGGACAGAATGTAACTCATGAAGTTTTCCTTGAATGTGTTCTGGAAGTCACCCAGGGTAAAAATCCAGCTCTCCGTGTGGTGGCAGTGCTGGAGCTGGTGATGCTCTATTGAGCTTCGGTGTCCGTTCAGTACCAGGATCCACATCACCAGGTTGTCCATTCTCTGGCTCTGCAGGTGACCCAGGTTAAGAATCCGAACCTCCATGGGGCTAGCCCTCTGCTGCCACAGCTGAAGCTCATCATGGAAGAGCTGGTGCTCCACGGAGCTTCTGTGTTGGAGCAGGAGCAGAATCGACATCAGCTGGTGGTCCAGGTTCCGGTTCTGGAAGTAGTCCAGGGTGGGAATCCACCTCTCCATCCAGTTGTCCATCGGATGCTGGTGATGGAGCTGGAGGAGGGCCTGGGCTACATCGAGCTCTGGTGTTGGAGCAGGAACAGGACTGACAGTAGCCAGTGGTCCAGGAGTTGGCTCTGAAGGTGGCCCAGGATAAGACTCTGACCCTCCACCTGGCTCTTCATCTGGTGCCAGCGCAGGTGCTGGTGATGAAATAGCTGGGGTGGTATGGAGCTCCAGTGTTGTAGCAGGAGTAGGGTTAACATCAGCCGGTGGTCCGGGAGCCAGTTCTGGAGGTGACCCTGGATGGGAATCCACCCCTCCAGCTGGCTCTCCATCTGGTGCAGGTTCTGGAGCTGGCAATGTAATAGGCGGTGTGCTATGGAGCTCCAGTGCCAGTACAGGAGCAGAATGTACCCCAGAACATGGTGCAGGAGCCAGTTCTCGGGGCAAAGATGGATCTTGAGCTACTTTTACAACTGGCCCTGGCCTTGGCTCTGGAGCTGCAAGAGGAGAAATGTTCACCAATATGACTGCCTTTCCTCATACCTTTCCAATGATGAAAAACATCTCATTGCCATCAAGAGAAGCCCATTCCCAAGATTTCCACCCCAGGAAGTCTTCCCAGACCATGGTCCACCAGAAGAGGGTCTGAGGTTACTCTGAGCAGGTCAACCCCAGCCTCTCGGGGTCTTCCCATGCCCCCCTCACAAGCTCACATGCAGGCATGCCCAGTCCTCCTCACCCTCTGGCTCTGTCTCAGTGACCTCCATTTGATCCAGCTGGGCCAACAGAAGTTGGGCACGGTGCTCTAGATGTGAGCCTGGCATGTTCACCTGCACATACTCCATCACGAGCTTTAGGCAGGGGAAGTCTGGGGGCTGATCGAAATCCTCTGAGTATTCCTTCAGCCACGTGCCCAGGATAAAAGAGATGGCACTAGGGGTGGGTGGTGAAGAGCAGGGTCAGAGGCCTGGCTTTTCCTGAGACACTGCCCTTCCAGGGCACCCCTGCAAAGGGCCCTGTGTCTGCCCGTCCTTCCAAAGGTCAGCACCACCCTGCATCACACCCTCTGGCTATCCTGGCAGTAGCAGGTCTGGTCACTGAGCAGAGGGCTAGCACACAGCCTCCGTCCCAGGGAGGTCCCCATCAATGATCTAAAGAACTCTCCCTCCTTGAGGAGCCTGAATTACATCCCTTTCTCTCCCCGGCCCTCTCCCCACTGGGCAGTAACCCTCTAAGGGAACGGAGATGTGTGTCTGCGTGTTCATCTCACAGCCTGGCACACAGTAGTGCTCCAGGATTATCTGATGCTGGGCGACACATGGAGGCTGTCCCTTGCCCCAGATGCCCAGGCCCTCAGTACCCTCCTCTGGAGAGTGTGCACCACCATGCTGCCTGATTCTCTGCACACATGTGATCGTCTCTTCTCCCATTGACACTGTTCTCCCCTGGGACAGGGGACCCGCATAGCAGCTGAGCATCCACAACTGGGGATTGAGATTCAAGAGCAGGTTTCTCTCCCTCCCACCCCCACCTCCTATTTTGGGCCCCCAATATGGGGGGGCAAATGGAAATGTGAGGGGATTGTGCGGGGATGGGTTTTCTCAGGGGCCTCTCTGAGCCCCCAGCCTCCCCTCTGCTCCCCAGAATGCCCAGGTTCCATCCCCAGCTCTCTATGACTGCTTATCTCCTGCAGGAGGTGCTCCTAAACTCATTCCTGTAGTGGAATCCAGATGTGTGGGGTCCAGAGTCTGCTCAGCCCCAATCCAGACACAGGCCCCGTACAGCCTCCACCCTTCTGAATAGACAGGAGCCCCTCTTTGTCCACCCACAGTCCACTCACCCTTTCAGCTGGTCTTGGGGTTCAGCATCCTGGGCAGAATAGGGGTGGTTACATCCATACCTAGAGGTGGTGTGAGGGTGTCACATCTAATGCACTGTGGACACTATTTGCTTAAGATGTCTAATGTTCCTGTCTGACTCCCCGACTAGAATGGAGGTGCAGGAGGGCAGGGCTTCCTACCTGCTTCATCTACTGAACGATGCTAAGTGCCTAGAACAGTGTCTGCAACAGTAGGAGCTTCATAGACAACTGGTAAATGAGTGAACCCAAGCAGCACCTTCCCAGGTATCTGAGAGTCCCGAGACCCTTCTACCAGCCTCCAAGATCCCCATTCTGGCAATACCAAGGACAAGGACCCACTAAATGGAATCTCAACCTCCCCTTTACAAATGGGAAATAAGTTTGCTCAAGGGCACACAGTGAGTGAGGGTTGAGGCAGACAGTTTCTTTATGGGGGAGAAGAAAATAATAAATGTGAACATCCCAGACCCTCCAACACCCTTTACCAAAGAGCTGGGCTCTGGTACACACTTTCCATGGCTTGTCCCACGGGGTCCTGACAGGAATTCTAGCTGATTTGTCCTTTATCACCCCACTTCTCAGTGGAGCAAACAGGCTCTGAGTGGTGAAGTGACATTCTGCAGACTCACAACTGGTAGGGGACAGAGCCTCCACTGGGCTGTGGAGGGCAGGGCGCTCACCTTTGGAGCAGCTGGTCTAGGACCTGCTGGGTGGTGGCGTAGGTTCTATAGGTTCCCAGGAAGATTCTGATGCAGGAGAAGTTACCCTTTAGGAATGCGAGCACCAGGTGCTCCACCAGCTTCTCCAGTGAGCCTGCCTTAAAGGTTTTCATCACCCAGGCCTCATCCAAGTCCTCGTCAGAACCACAGACACACTGGGGTGGGACAGAGGAGGGACATATTGTCAGAGGCAGCCTCATGAACCACCAGGAGGGTCAGGGCCACGGAGCTCAGACCAGGCACTCCCTCTCCCTCAGTGACCTGTGGCAGGAGGTGGGACATGAGTGCCTTCAGCAGAAAACAGGGCTGGGCTTTCCAAGCACATTTGGAGGTGGAAGGATGATTACAAACATTAGGAACCTGAAGTTATTTTGTTAACTAAGTAACATGGTATCTCCCTGGAGGAAGAGCAGTGTTCCAGTGAGTCCTCACAAAACAACCCATTCCAGTGATGAGAAAACAGAGGCTTGGTGATGTCTAGTGTTTCCTCAAAGTCACCTGGTCAGCCCCCAGAACTGTCCAACACTAGGGCTCTGTGATGTTCCCTCTGTGCTGCGTAAGGCCTGCTCTGCTCCTGGCTCAGAGGGGAACATCTAGTGCAAGCTCACTCCTTCCCGGCTGGGGACAGTGCACAGAGCAAACACACCCATGAGATAAGCAGGACACAGATATTTCTTTCTGTACATCAAAGGGGGGTTTGAGAACCTGAAGCTATGGAGTACCCAGATCCAGCCAAGAGTGAGAACCTGGAGATCCTTGCGTGGGAGAAAGACCCCCACAGGATCCAGGATCTGAACAAATGACTCAGAAAGAGTGAAACTGAATGGCCAGCGAAGGACTGAGAAGGGGCTTGGCTTCTCAGGGCCAAAAAGCACCTCAAAGCCACCCTGCAGTTCCATTGGGCACCCCGACAGCAGATTGGCAAAATGGAAAAGAACCCTAATACCCAGAACTGGCTCGATGTAGGGACACAGCCGTTGTCAAGACTTTTGGGCCACGGGACTGCGACTTTTGTTTTGGGAAGGAGTCTGGCTCTAGTGATCCTAACTTGAAATGTGCACATCCTTCCCCCAGCATGCCACTCCTGGGAGTCTGTCCTGAGCGGGTCTGTGTATGAGGACACATGTAAGCATTCCTGTAGCCCTGCTGAAAGGGCAGCACAAGGAATCAGTCCAGGGCCAGTCTCATGGGTGTGTTTGCTCTGTGCACTGTCCCCAGCCAGGAAGGAGTGAGCTTGCACTAGATGTCACTGTGGGGACTGGTCTCCCTTCTGGAACATTCTGTGGTAAGGACACAGCTCCTGAACCGGACGGGTCACATGATGTGTTTCTTGAGCTTGCAGTGGCAAAAAAAGATGTGTCATAGCCTGAGCCCTGCACTTTAGGGTAGAAGAAGCCTGCTAAGCATGACGATGTGTGAGGCTGGGAGAAGGTGTGGAAGGACAGCCCAGCCGACTGCTGCCCAGGGCCCTGGGATTGGAAGTTTAACACTAAAACAGCAGCAACATGCAAAAAGACCCATGGGCTTATGTGAAGGGACGATAGTATAAAAAACTCCTTTCTGATATTCTTACAAATATGGGAAAAGAGGCTTTGTAGCTGGCCAGAGCAGGGAGGGCAGTGGCAGGGGGGTAGGAGGACAGGAAAGGGTGGTGGTCAATTTCATTGAGAGGGGACTGGGGGCCCTCAAGTGGGAAACTCCTGGGAGAGAACTGGGGGTCTCCAGGGGGCTGTCTGGGCCCCAGGCACCCTCTGGTCATCTGGGGTCCCACCCAGGGACCCAGACCCCTCCCCTGCACTTACCCTGAGCCTACACCAGCCCTTCCTGGACCCTGGCTGGGTGATGCCATTCTCCTTTTCCTTGGGGATCTTCTGCACCTGGTTCTGGAGAGACAGTGGTGGCAGTGGCCCGGGAGGCATCAAGGGCCCCTCTGAGCCACCTCCTTCACTTTCTGCCCCTTCAGGCTCTTGTGCCCCCTGAGCCTTGGAGGACCTCCCAGTTTCCCATCTGTCACCATGTGATGAGTGGGTCGGCCTAGGGGTGCACCATCCAGCCCTGGCCAAGCCCACGGATAGAAAAATCAACCTTTGAGTTTTGCAGCAGGATCTGGGAGAAGCCGGACTAGCACAGGGTCAGCAGTGGCCCAGGCAATTCCAGTAGTTAGGACTGTGATTTGACTGGCCCACTCAGGCGAGCTGCATCTCAGAGCAGTCCCAGGTGAGAGTGCTGACTCGGTCTGTGACCCTGACAGTCCCTCCCTAAAGCCCTGGTCTGAACTGGGACCTCTGGGCAGGCTTAGGTTCCAGAGAGTTCTATGTGATCAGTGGGGTTGGGGCAGGGACTTGAAGGAGGTCTCTGCCTTGATGCCCCAGCTCCCAGTCTCCAAGGCATCCAACCTGATGGACTAGGCCCAGCCACCACCCCATTCCAGGTCAGACCCAGCCCCGTGAACCCAGTGATGGTGAGGGGCTGTGGGGCTGGATCTTGGGGTTGCCCTCAAGCAACAGCACCATTTTCATCATCCTCATCATCACTTCTCCCCTCCCAAATCTCCCGAGATCACATGGCCCTCCTTCTCTGACTCCCATCCTCCTCCCTCCCAAATGGACCCTGCCTTACCCAACAACTTTCTGTCTCATCAGTTTTGTCCATATTTCCTCCCTGCCCCTGTTTACCAGGGACCCCATGAGGACAAGGGCTGGCATGGCCTGGGCGCTGGTATGATCTGGGAGAGGGATGTGAGGCTGCCCAGGTGGGATCACAGTGGTGGCCTGGCTTGGACTGGCAGCTCTGGGCCACCCTGTGTTACCTTCGGGTTCCTTTTGGAAAGTGGCCAGAGCCTTCGGGGGTGGGATATGAGACCATGTCTCAGCCTTCGGGACAGGGTCGAACTCCTGGATTTCTCAAGCTTTGGTTCAACAGGGGATGAGAAACAACAAGAAAACATGTTCTCAGTTCAAGCGTTTCCACTCGAGTGAGTTGGGTAGGGGGCTTTGTTTACAATGTGGGTGCCTGATTACCAGGGTTCCAAGTTCTATGTACTCTGGTGTCAAGGAAGTGAGGTCATGTTCTGGGTCCCCTGACCTGGGCCCAACCTCAGATGAGACCTCCCAGAAGTCTCCTCTGGGCTGCTGATTGCTCACCTCTCCCCAGGCCATCTCCATAACTGTACACAGTGACACTAACACAGCCCCCTCTCCTTCCCCCACAGAACCTGGGGAGGGCCTGGGTGCAGCAGACAGAGCTGGGTTCAGACACAGCTCATCCCTCTTAAGCAATGTGCAACCCTAGACAAGTCTTTGTGCTTCTCAGAGCCTCCCCAGTCCCCCACCCCACACAGTGGGCATCATTCTAGCATCTTCTTAGGGATATCAGCAAGTGTTTGTGAGATAAGAACCCACGGGCTGATGTTGCATTTAGCTAATCAGGGGCAGATTATTCAATAGGCAAGGTAAGTACAGGGCTTACTGGTTACCAGATCATCTGTAGTGAACATTTTCATAGTTGTTCACCACATCAAAGACTCTGCTTCTAGGTATGGCTGGCATCTGTCTCTCTTCCAACCCCACAGCACCTTCCTACGGAATCAAAGCCTCTTTTTCAATTTACAATCCCTGATGGGGCAGATGACCTAGTAAGCAAGGTAAGCACAAGTTTACTTGTGCTTACTTACAAATCTGTAGTGAAAATTTCACATATGCTTCACCACATCAATGGTGTGGTGTTCACCACGCTTACCTTGCCTTTTGGGATATCTGCCCTGTAGCTAATGCACAAACTCAGAGATGGAAGAATTTCAAGCAGGGGTGGGAAGCAGCATGCATGGAGTACACCTTCAAACAGAGCTGGGTACTGGTGCTGTGATCTTGGGAAGGTCACTTCCCCTCTTGGCCTAACTGCACTAGTACCATTTACATCTTCTATTTTTTAAGTGAAGAAAACAAAAATGTTTGATGCACACATACAAGGAAGAAATACTCATAACAATTATAGTCCTCATTTCTGCAACTGATCATGTGGTCATAACTGGTATTTAAAACTACCTTCTTCTACCACCCCTTCTGTTTTCCCTTTACCCTCAGCAAGCACCTCAACTGATTATAGTCCTTTGCCTGGTGGGTGAATCATACCTTCATTTCTGAATGGTCTGGGCTATTAGCAATCATGTCAAAATTGGGTTGCTGTAGTTTTCCGTTGCCTTTAATCACAGGGCATGGTAGTACTACATGGCGTCCTAAGGAATCTCCTGTATTCCAGAAATCCTCTTCTTTACCTTTATTATGCAATATCACTCTGATTTCCCCTTGATAATCAGGATCAATCACACCAGCCAATATGGTAACCCCTTTCTTTGCCTGCTGATCCAGAGGCCAAGGAGCCCCAAGTGGCTAGGGGGCATTCTTAACTTCCAGTTCGATCAGTATTTTTCTCCTGCTGGGATCATTCCTCACTTTGAAACTAAGATCCCTAGGGTCTTGGGGATAGGAAGCAAGAATTTTGCAAGTGAGTCCCTAGGGGTAATAGTGAATGGTGCCACTTCCGTTTCCATCTCTTGATTCCTGGACCCATGAATCCTGGCTATGGGAGAAACAAGTTTCTGTGGAGGATGGCAGGGCTTTTTTCCAAAATCCTAAGGGTCTGCACTGTGATTCACCAACAGGAGACTGCCAAAGACCCCAAACAGCATCTCTATCTGCCATGGACATTTCCAAAAGCATTGCATATGCCAGATCACATGGCCCAAGTGGCAGAGCAGCTTGGACATCAGCCTGAACCTGGTGTAAGGCCTTCCTGTGTTCTGGGCCCCAGTCAAAACTACCAGCTTTTCAAGTCACTTGATAAATAGGCTAGAATAGCACACCCAAATGAGGGATATGTTGTCTCCAAAATTCAAAGTGGCCCAACAGGTGCTGTGCCTCCTTTTTAGTTGTGGGAGGGGCCAGATACACCAAATTTTCCTTCACTTTGCAAGGAATATCTTGACAAGCCCCATACCACTGGGGCCCTAGAAATTTCACTGAGGTATAGGGAAAATGAATTTTGGTTGGAATAATTTCCCACCCTTTAGCATACAAATGTCTTACCAATAAGTTTAGCGTCATTGATACTTATTTCTTACTAGGTCCAATCAGCATAATGTCATCAGTGTAATGGACCAGTGTGATGTCTTGTGGAAGGGCAAGGAGATCAAGATCTGTGACGGTTAAGATTGTGTGTTAACGTGGCTGGGCCATGATTCTCAGTGTTTTGGCAGTCCTATAATGTTGTGATCACTTCTCTATTGAGATTTAATACGTGACCAGCACCATGATGGGATCTGCTGTGAGTAGCCAATCAGTTGAAGGGAGCTTCCTTGGGCATGTAGCCGGCATCAAGTGTGGGCATACATTCAAAAGGGCTCAGGGGCTTTTGCTCATTCTGGACTCTGCAGCTGGCTGCCATTTGTCGGACCTCCAGTTCTTGGGACTTGAGCTAGCAGCTTACCTGTGGTCTTCCTGCCAATCTTGAGATTTGCCCATTTTCACAGACAGTGAGCAAGAGCCCTGCTCTCCGGCCTGCCAATCTTGGGTTTACAGCTCCTGTGCCTATGTGAATCAGAGGGCTCTTTCCTGACCCGTGGACTTGGGACATTCCCATCTCTACAACTGTCAGAAATTCAGGCTGGTTTCAGAAGAGGACGTGGAACCAGGGATATCATTGCTGATGTCAGACGGATCCTGGATGAAAGCAGAGAATACTGGAAGGATGTTTACCTGTGTTTTATTGACTATGCAAGGGCATTTGACCGTGTGGATCATAACAAACTATGGATAACACTGCGAAGAATGGGAATTCCAGAACACTTAACTGTGCTCATGAGGAACCTTTACATAGATCAAGAGGCCGTTGTTCGGACAGAACAAGGGGATACTGATTGGTTTAAAGTCTGGAAAGGTGTGCGTCAGGGTTGTATTCTTTCACCACACCTATTTAATCTGTATGCTGAACAAATAATACAAGAAGCTGGACTATATGAAGAAGAACGTGGCAACAGGATTGGAGGAAGACTGATTAACAACCTGCATTATGCAGATGACACAACCTTGCTTGTTGAAAGTGAAGAGGACTTGGAGCACTTACTGAGGAAGATCAAAGACCACAGCCTTCAGTATGGATTACACCTCAACCTAAAGAAAACAAAAATCCTCACAACTGGACCAATGAGCAACATCATGATAAAAGGAGAAAAGATGGAAGTTGTCAAGGATTTCATTTTACTTGGATCCACAATCAACAGCCATGGAAGAAAAGTCAAGAAATCAAAAGACGCATTCCATTGGGCAAATCTGCTGCAAAGGACCTCTTCAAAGTGTTGAAGACCAAAGATGTCACTCTGAAGACTAAGGTGTGCCTGACTCAAGCCATGGTATTTTCAATTGCATCAAATGCATGTGAAAGCTGGACAATGAATAAGGAAGACTGAAGAAGAGTTGATGCTTTTGAATTGTGGTGTTGATGAAGAATATTGAATATACCATGGACTGCCAAAAGAACCAGAATGCTCCTTAGAGGCAAGGATGGCGAGACTGCATCTTACATAATTTGGACATGTTGTCAGGAGGGACCCATCCCTGGAGAAGGACATCATGCTTGGCAGAGTACAGGGTCAGCTGAAAAGAAGAAGACCCTCAATGAGGTGGATTGACACAGTGGCTGCAACAATGAGCTCAAGCAAGACAACGATTGTAAGGATAGTGCAGGACTGGCCAGTGTTTCGTTCTGTTGTGCATAGGGTCGCTATGAGTTGGAACCGATTCGATGGCACCTAACAACAACACAGAACAACAACTGCATGACCAATACACCTTCAGTTCCCTACCTCATGGCTACAACTCTCCAGCCATACATCCTAATTTACACTGCAGGGAACTTTATCACCTTTCCCTTCCACAAGCTATCACATGGGCCCATTACACTGACTGGACCTAGTAAGGAAGATGTGTCAGTGACTTTGGACTTATTGGTAAAATGGTTGCATGCTATAAAAACAAAATGGTTGCTATGAAGAGGGATACAAGGCGATATAGGACAATAGAAGTTAGGTTTTTACTTAGAAAAATAGGGGTAAATATTAAGGTAACCACAAAGAGGTATAACAACTCCATAACTCAAAATAAAAACCAAGAAAAACGTAACGACTCAGCAAACATAAAGTCAAATACTATGAAAACGAGGAACACACAATTTACGAAGAAAAACGTCTCACCACAAAAAAGTAAGTGGAAAAATTAAATTGTCAACAACACACATAAAAAGGCATCAAAATGACAACACTAAAACACATACTTATCTATAATTACGCTGAATGTAAATGGACTAAATGCACCAATAAAGAGACAGAGAGTCTCAGACTGGATAAAGAAACACAATCCGTCTATATGCTGCCTACAAGAGACACACCTTAGACTTAGAGACACAAACTAAAACTCAAAGGATGGAAAAAAATATATCAAGCAAACAATAAGCAAAAAAGAGCAGGAGTAGCAATATTAATTTCTGACAAAATAGACTTTAAACTTAAATCCACCACAAATGATAAAGAAGGACACTACATAATGATAAAAGGGACAGTTGACCAGGAAGATATAACCATATTAAATATTTATGCACCCAATGACAGGGCTGCAAGATACATAAATCAAATTTTAACAGAATTGAAAAGTGAGAGAGGCACCTCCACAATTATAGTAGGAGACTTCAACACACCACTTTCGGAGAAGGACAGGACATCCAGTAAGAAGCTCAATAGAGACACGGAAGACCTAATTACAACAATCAACCAACCTGACCTCATTGACTTATATAGAACTCTCTACCCAACTGCTGCAAAGTATACCTTTTTTTCTAGTGCACATGGAATAGTCTCTAGAATAGACCACATATTAGGTCATAAAACAAACCTTTGCAGAATCCAAAACATCGAAATATTACAAAGCATCTTCTCAGACCACAGGGCCATAAAAGTAGAAATCAATAACAGAAAAATTAGGGAAAGAAATCAAATACTTGGAAACTGAACAATACCCTCCTGAAAAAAGACTGGGTTATAGAAGACATTAAGGAGGGAATAAGGAAATTCATAGAATGCAACGAGAATGAAAATACTTCCTATCAAAACCTCTGGGACACAGCAAAAGCAGTGCTCAGAGGCCAATTTATATCGATAAATGCACACATACAAAAAGAAGAAAGAGCCAAAATCAGAGAACTGTCCCTACAACTTGAACAAATAGAAAGTGAGCAACAAAAGAATCCATCAGGCACCAAAAGCAAACAAATAATAAAAATTAGAGCTGAACTAAATGAATTAGAGAACAGAAAAACAATTCAAAGAATTAACAAAGTGAAAAGCTGGTTCTTTGAAAAAATTGATAAACCATTGGCCAGACTGACTTAAGAAATACAGGAAAGGAAAAAAATAACCTGAATAAGAAACGAGATGGGCCACATCACAACAGACCCAACTGAAATTAAAAGAATGATATCAGATTGTTACAAAAAATTGTACTCTAACAAATTTGCAAACCTAGAAGAAATGGATGAAATCCTAGAAAAACACTACCTACCTAAACTAACACAATCAGAAGTAGAACAACTAAATAGACCCATAGCAAAAAAAGAGATTGAAACTGTAATCAAAAAACTCCCAACAAAAAAAAGCGTTGGCCCAGATGGCTATACTGCAGAGTTCTACCAAACTTTCAGAGAAGAGATAACACCACTACTACTAAAGGTATTTCAAAGCATAGAAAATGACGGAATACTACCCAACTCATTCTATGAAGCCACCATCTCCCTGATACCAAACCAGGTAAAGACATCACAAAAAAAGAAAATTACAGACCTATATCCATCATGAACAGAGATGCAAAAATCCTCAACAAAATTCTAGCCAATAGAATTCAACAACATATCAAAAAATTAATCCACCATGACCAAGTGGGATTTATACCAGGTATGCAAGGCTGGTTTAATATGAGAAAAACCATTAATGTAATCTACCATATAAATAAAACAAAAGACAAAAACCACATGATCTTATCAATTGATGAGGAAAAGGCATTTGACAAAGTCCAACACCCATTTATGATAAAAACTCTCACCAAAATAGGAATTGAAGGAAAATTCCTCAACATAATAAAGGGCACTTTTTTTTATACAAAGCCAACAAACAACATCACTCTAAATGGAGAGAGCCTGAAAGCATTTCCCTTGAGAACGGGAACCAGACAAGGATGCCCTTTATCACAGCTCCTAATCAACATTGTGCTAGAGGTCCTAGCCAGAGCAATTAGACTAGACAAAGAAATAAAGGGCATCCGGATTGGCAAGGAGGAAGTCAAATTATCTCTATTTGCAGATGACATGATCTTATACACAGAAAACCCTAAGGAATCCTCCAGAAAAATACTGAAACTAATAGAAGAGTTTGGCAGTCTCAGGTTATAAGATAAACATACAAAAATCACTTGGATTCCTCTACATCAACAAAAAGAACATCGAAGAGGAAATCACCAAATCAATACCATTCACAGTCGCCCCCAAGAAGATAAAATACTTAGGAATAAATCTTACCAAAGATGTAAAAGACCTATACAAAGAAAACTAAAAAGTACTACTACAAGAAACTAAAAAGAAGGACCTACTTAAGTGGAAAAACATACCTTGCTCATGGATAGGAAAACTTAACATAGTAAAAATGTCTATTCTACCAAAAGCCATCTATACATACAATGCACTTCCCATCCAAATTCCAATGTCATTTTTTAATGTGATGGAGAAACAAATCACCAACTTCATATGGAAGGGAAAGAAGCCTCGGATAAGCAAAGCATTACTGAAAAAGAAGAAGAAAGTGGGAGGCCTCACTCTACCTGATTTCAGAACCTATTATACAGCCACAGTAGTCAAAACAACCTGGTACTGGTACAACAAAAGACACATAGACCAATCGAACAGAATTGAGAACCCAGATATAAATCCATCCACATATGAGCAGCTGATATTTGACAAAGGACCAGTGTCAGTTAATTGGGGAAAAGATAGTCTTTTTAACAAATGGTGCTGGCATAACTGGATATCCATTTGCAAAAAAATGAAACAGGACCCATACGTCACACCAAGCACAAAAACTAACTCCAAGTGGATCAAAGACCTAAACATAAAGACTAAAACGATAAAGATCATGGAAGAAAAAATAGGGACAACGTTAGGAGCCCTAATACAAGGCATAAACAGAATACAAAACATTACCAAAAATGACGAAGAGAAACCAGATAACTGGGAGCTCCTAAAAATCAAACACCTATGCTCATCTAAAGGCTTCACCAAAAGAGTAAAAAGACCACCTACAGACTGGGAAAGAATTTTCAGCTATGACATCCCGACCAGCGCCTGATCTCTAAAATCTATATGATTCTGTTAAAACTCAACCACGAAAAGACAAACAATCCAATCAAGAAGTGGGCAAAAGATATGAACACACACTTCACTAAAGAAGATATTCAGGCAGCTAACAGATACATGAGAAAATGCTCTCAATTATTAGCCATTAGAGAAATGCAAATCAAAACTACGATGAGATTCCATTTCACTCCAACAAGGCTGGCATTAATCCAAAAAACACAAAATAATAAATGGAGAGGCTGCAGAGAGATTGGAACTCTTATACACTGCTGTTGGGAATGTAAAATGGTACAACCACTTTGGAAATATATCTGGCGTTACCTTAACAGTTAGAAATAGAACTACCATACAACCCAGAAATCCCACTCCTCGGAATATACCCTAGAGAAATAAGAGCCTTCACACAAGCAGATATATGCACACCCATGTTTATTGCAGCTCTGTTTACAATAGCAAAAAACTGGAAGCAACCAAGGTGTCCATCAACGGATGAATAGTTAAATAGATTGTGGTATATTCACACAATGGAATACTACGCATCGATAAAGAACAGTGAGGCATCTGTGAAACATTTCATAACATAGAGGAACCTGGAAGGCATTATGCTGAGCGAAATTAGTCAGAGGCAAAAGGACAAATATTGTATAAGACCACGATTATAGGATCTTGAGAAATAGTATAAACTGAGAAGAACACATACTTTTGTGGTTACGGGGTGGGGGAGGGAGGGAGGGTGGGAGAAGGTTTTTTACTGATTAGTTAGTAGATAAGAACTGCTTTAGGTGAAGGGAAGGACAATACTCAATACATGGAAGGTCAACTCAACTGGACTCGACCAAAAGCAAAGAAGTTTCCGGGATAAACTGAATGCTTCAAAGGTCAGCGGAGCAAGGGCAGGGGGTTGGGGACCATGGTTTAAAAGGGGACTTCTAAGTCAATTGGCAAAATCATTCTATTATGAAAACATTCTGCATCCCACTTTGAAACGTGGTGTCTGGGGTCTTAAATGCTAACAAGCGGCCATCTAAGATGCATCAATTGGTCTCAACCCACCTGGAGCAAAGGAGAATGAAGAACACCAAGGTCACATGATAACTAAGAGCCCAAGAGACAGAAAGGGCCACATGAACCAGAGACCTACATCATCCCGAGACCAGAAGAACTAGTTGGTGCCCGGCTACAACCGATGACTGCCCTGACAGGGAGCACAACAGAGAATCCCTGAGGCAGCAGGAGATCAGTGGGATGCAGACCCCAAATTCTCACAAAAAGACCATACTTAATAGTCTGACTGAGACTAGAGGAATCCTGGTGGTTATGGTTCCCAAACCTTCTGTTGGCCCAGGACAGGAACCATTCCCAAAGACAACTCATCAGACATGAAAGGGACTGGACAGTGGGTAGGAGAGAGATGCTGATGAAGAGTGAGCTATTTGTATCAGGTGGACACTTGAGACTGTGTTGGCATCTCCTGTCTGGAGGGGGGATGGGAGGATAGAGAGAGTTGGAAGCTGGCAAAATTGTCAGGAGAGACTGGAAGGGTTGACTCATTAGGGGGAGAGCAAGTGGGAGTACGGAGTAAGGTGTATATAAACTTATGACTGACTTGATTTGTAAACATTCACTTGAAGCTCAATAAAAGTTAATAAAAAAAAATGGTTGCATGCCATAGGGTGGGAAATTAATCCCACAAAAATTCAGGGATTATTCTAGGTGTGAAATTTCTAGGGGTCCAGTTAAGTGGGGCATGTTGAGATATTCCTTCTGTCTTCCTTATTCATCGTACAGCTTTGGCATGCATATGAGGCCACTAAAAATATCATGGCATGGTTTAGGCACACCTTAGTCCTCAAAGTGATATCTTTGCTTTTTAATGCTTTAAAGAGGTGTTTTGCAGAAGGTCTGAGTACAAATGACAATAAAAAAGAAAAATAGACTAAAAAACAATAGGCTGTCTCCAGCTTGTCAGGGAACACCAGGTGTTAGATGCTAGTCATCAGGTCCAACCTCGAGATGAAAGAGGACAGAAAGTGGCCAACACAGGAGCCTCATGGCCTCTGTCCCAACCCCGGGCTGGGTTGCTCTACCTCACTGATCACCATCGAGTGATTCCCCTGAGGTCCCCTTATACAGTGGTCTTTGGGTACTGAAAGCTCAGTTCTGTTTCATTGTTTCAGTTAAGCCAAGAAAGAAAATTTCTTAGTCTTTCTCCCTTCATATGCCTCAAATACTGCTTTAGTTTTCTTTTCCACATTGTCTTTCTCCCCTCCTTCCTCTCTCTTTTAGCTCAGCACACATACAGGCACCCCCACTTTTTCAGTCCATCTTCGCGTAGAATAACCCCACCCAGAGGCCTTGTGACTACAGCCGAGCCCATGTTCACAGGCAACAAGTGATGATGAAAAACAAAGTCCCTCAATGTTGGAACTGTTTTACTGCTCAGCAGTCTGTTTAGAAGGGATGGGGGTCTCATGTCGGGGCAGTCCTTACTTTCCTGAACCTTCCTGACCATTGGGCTACACTTCAGTGAAGGAGTGTGGGCAGTGGTCCCTGAACGAAATTGACCACTTTATTTCCTGAGATGGGCCACAGCATAAGGGAAGCTGGAACTGCAGCTCCTCTGCAGACTTGGAGAGCTTGTCTAATTCCCTGTGACTTGTCAGTCTTTCCCCCTCCCACAGGAGTTTTCTCTCACAAACTGAACTCCCTCACTGAGTTAAATACATTTTCCTTCTACATCTGACTATACTGGAAAATATACACAGAATGGAAAAGACCACGCAGTTCCTTCCCATATAAGCCTGTGTGTGAATGGGTCTGGCAAGAAAGAAGGCAAAGTTTAGCTTTCCTTTCATGTGGGCTCTAGGTACAGGGTTTTATAGGTACTGGATCTGGATCTCAAACACAAATTATTGCAGGCCAAATACCTGTGGCATACGCATTTCCTAGTAAGCGCCATAGACCATCACTTCTCCACGGTCCTGGTTTCCCCTTGTTAGATTCCACTCACAGATGGCCATGACTTATGGAAGCATTTTGGCTCAAGCCTGACAAGCAGGTACTGATGTTGGGATGGCAGAAAAACAGCCTCATCTTGGAGCAGGATGGATGGGACCTGGCATGATGTGGAAGGCCAGACCCATGACTCTTCTTCCATTCTACCCCATGCCCACTAGAGTGCTTACCTGGTGTAGCAGAAGGCCCATATGCAGAGGGGGAACCAAAATATTTCATAACCAGAGATCACTGGCATTACTGACTCTCTGCCACAGCAGCTAGGGGAGAATCCCAAAGGCTCCTTATTGCTCCAAGCATTAACCCTTCAGTTGCTGAATCAAGGGAGTGGTCTAGGATGTCTTGGGGGAGGGCTGGGATTTCCTGCATGTTGGTGGGGGACTTGGGGGACTAGGGGTAGTGATAACTTACAAGTGGCATGGAAATATTTTAACAGCTGGTTTGGCTGTATTCTTGTGTTTCAGCTGAATTAATAGCTGTGCACTAGGTCAAGGTTGGTGGTCACAGATGTTACTGCCCACTATGCGGCAATTCCCAGGTTATCCTGAAAGCGGAAACACACAACTTAGGCTCACTTAATAAGATGTACCCACTCAGAAATTTTAAGCTAAAACAAGAGATGCAAAGAGCAAAGATGGCAGAGAATGGATTTGGGCGCTGTTTGTAGGAGAAGGCTCTCTTTGCTGTTCTGGGGGAAGATCCTTGTCTCAGCCTCTGTAGCCCCAGTGTTCCTTGGTTCCTTGGCAATCTTCATGTGGCATCTATCCTCCCTCCATCTGTGCTTGCTTCTAAGTCTAATCAGCTTTGTAAGAGTCTAATCTACTCTTTTCATAACTCAGAAGTGATTAGGCTTAAGCCACGCCCTACACTGACATGGCTTCATTAACAAAAAACCCTATTCCCAAAAGAATTACACCCGCAGGTATAAGGTTAGGATTTCAACACATATTTTGGGGGACACAATTCAATCTCTAACCCATGACCAAGCCCAAAGTCAGTGGAATAAGGAGATATACTCCACCCAGAGAGGTCATGACAGGAGAACGGAGGGAAGAGTTAGAGACAGATAAAGCAATCTATGACAATGTAATTCCACTAACCATTTTTAAAACTGAAGTAGAACATAGTGAAGAGCTCATTGAAAGTCCTTTTCCCATTAATAATAAGTCTACAATATTAATAACATCAACAACAATGCAACAACTAAAATACTTAAGCAAATAGTAAATGCCAGGCCCTGTTCTAAGCATCTTAGAGATATAAATTTATTTAATCCTCAATGCAAAATAGTATCTGTGAGGATGAATTATTATTCCCACCTTAAAGGTGAAGGAACCAAGGCCCAGAGAGGTTAAGTCACTTTGCTAAACTCACACAGCATAGTGGTACAGCTGGGATGTAGTCCCAGAGAGTTGTTTCCAGAGTCTAAACCCCTAGCCACTAGGTTATACTACCTCTCCCACAATTACTACTGTATTTTATTTCCCTTTGAGGCTTTCCAAGAATTTGAATCATCTGTCTACATCAGGCAAGCAAATTTTATTCCATATCACAGCCTATGATCTCACATGATCTAGCCCCTGCATACCTCTTTGGCTTCATCTGAAATCCCTTTCTCTTTCACTCCAGCCACACTGTCCTTTCTGTTCCTGAACATCTAAGCTTGTCCCCACCTTAAGGGCTTTGTACTTGCTGTTTTTTCTGTCCAGGATGCTCTTTTCCCCAAATCATGTTATTATTCAAGTCTCACCTTAAATGTAATGTTCCCCAGAGCGGTCTTCTCCTACCACCCTACCAAAGCAGCTTGCTCCCATCTTAGTCTTAGCAATTCTTTCTCTCATCACATTTTTTCACTTTTACTCATAGCTCTATGGCTAGCTGAAATTATCCTTTTATCTGTTTATATGTTCATTGTCTATCTCCTTTCTTCTAGAATATAAACCCCGTGAGGGAAGAGATTTTTATCTATCCTGCTTATGGCTGTATTCTCAGTCATTACATAAGATGATTCATGGACATAACAGGTACTCAGTAAACATCTGTTGGGTAAATGAATGAAATTCTCACTTTGCACTGACACTAAGCAGGCTTTCCAGAAGCGCCCAATCGCCAGATCTCCCTCTTCTGTCTTCTGGTACAAAAAAGTCTGGAGATATCTAACCCATACAGAGGCAGAAAGGTGCTACCGAAGCCAAATTTTATTTCCAAGCAGACATCATCTTTGAGTCCTAGTCATTGTGGTTAGAAGCAAGTGAGGTCAACCATTCAATCCAAGAAAGGTCAGAGGGAAAATAGTCACAGAAGACACTGAACAGATGTAAAGAGTTGACATCCAGAACCTTGGCTTTGCAATGATCCTTTATTGCATTGAATGAAGTTGGAAAAATCTGAGCCTGTCTAGATAAAGATGCTACTTCCATTGTCTAGGTTTGAATTAGAGCTGGGTAGATGAGCCATGTGGCGAAGATTAGGGTTCAGTGCCAAGGGCCCAATCTTTACTAAGCTGCGAGCACCTCATTGCTCCATAACCTCCACTTCATGGGCTAGGTGTTTGTCCTTTTGAAGTTGTGTGGGAGGAACTGGACTGAGTTGGCTTCTGTTTTCTCAGGAAACCATCTAGGGGACTGAGCTGGGGGATAAATCACCAAACTTCTGAGCATAGTTTTAACCACAATCCATAGTGTCTCTGTTGACTACAAGACATCCCAGACTGTGTCCCAAGACTGTTGGCTGGTGATCTGGCTGCCAGCATTCTCCATCTTTTGTCCCAGGAAGATAGGAAATGCTACTTCCTTTCTGGGAAGCAGATTTGGTGGGTTAGTTTAGACTAAACATCTGCAAATTGTTTATTTGATGACTATGTACTTAATTTCCTGCAGAGAACAGATTCATCTACTTTCGAAGATGGCCAGGATGGGGGAGGGGAAAGGGATATTTGTGGGCCAAAAATCTATGTCACTAGGAGAGCTTCCGTCCAGTGGAAGAGGCTTGGGAATCAATGGCTGGATACCCAGACTGAAGAAACCCAGACAAGATACCTTACATCCAGAAAAGGAATTTTAAATAACAGTTCGGGTTTCTCATGGAATCTAAGGAATGCTGCTGACATTAGCAGGCATTCATTTCTGTTTCTAGACTCATTTTTAAAATTTTAGATGAAAATTTTTCCTAAATCTTTTTACTGAAATATGAATATGGAAAGTGCATGTCATAAGCGCACGGCTCAATAAATTTTCACAAACTAAACACAGCAATGTAACCAGCACCAGATCAAGAAACAGAGCATTGCCAGCACCTCAGAAGCTCCCACTCCTCCACTCATCATTCCCCAAGGCTAGCCACAGTCCTGACATCTAACAGCACACATTAATTTTGTTTTTTATACTTTTATTCAGCATTCTACTTATGAGATTCATTAATGTCATCCATATGTCACAGTAATTCATTCATTCTTACCGCTGTGGAGTATTCCGTTCTGTGAATATACCACAATTTAGTTATTCAGGCTGCTAATGTTGGGCATTTGAGTTGTTTCCCATTTGGGACTATTTAAAATGGTGCTTCAGGAAACATTCCAGCACATATATCTTGGATGAAATCTGTATGTTGTGAATATACATGGAGTAGGGTTTCTGCGTTACATGGCAAGTGTGCGTTTGTAAGAAACTGCTGCTGTTTTCCAAAGTAGTTGTACCATTTTACATTTCAACTAGCAGTGAGTTCCAGTTGCTCCATATTTTTACCAACACTTGGTATTGTCTGTCCTCATTTGAGCAATTCTAGCGGGTACACAGTGGAATCTAAGCTCATTTTTACTGTACTTCTCCTTTACTCCTTTCTGTTGTCTCTTTCTGCAAATGGCCTTTCTCGGCTCTCCATCTCCACCTAGAAGAGACCATGACTTCACTCCCACTTCCTTAGAGGTCTTTCCAAAGACCAGTACAGTCACAAATAGAAATCTCTTAGTGCAATTCCAAAATAAGAGAAAGTATATCTGAGCCAATCATCTATAGCAAGGCTACATCATATTATATAAACAAGGTTCCTGGGATTGCACACCTGGTATCAAATGGATGCCTGATTCCCTGAAAAGTGGATGAGGAAGAAACCCCAAAAGGCATCCTTTTTATGACCCTTAGACCACCCAAACAAATGCCCTATGAGACAACTTCTCAACAAAAGAAGGAAAATTTCACTCAGTCACTTAACAAATATTTATTGAGCTTCTACTACGTGCCAGGCATTGTTTTTGGTGTTGAAATACAGCAATGAATAACAGTGACAAAGTCTCTCTCCCTTTTTCCTTTGTCTATTTCTGCATCAAGGGACTACACACAGTGCAAATACTTTAACGACAAGCACATTTTTAAAAGTGTGTGTAGGAGGCACCCTGAGATTCCTTAGGAACATGTCTTTATATTCTCCAACAAAATGCTGCCAGGTGATGTGCCAAGCTCATGTCAAGAGTATGCCTAGTGTAGTGGGTATATATTCAGGTGCATATAACCCTGGAATGGGAGCTTTACATATAAGGACTTACTCTAAAATTAATTTTTCAAGTACACTCAGTCCCTAGAGTGAGTAGGGCAAAGAGTTCTAAGTTATCAATAAAAAAAAAAAGTTATCAATGTTATGGTTAAATTGTAAGAATGGGAGCTGGTAGTAAGATTCAGGAATATAGTACAGCTGTTAGCTTTAGAAATACACAACGCTAAGGTACTATACCTAGTATTAGCTTTAGAAATACACAATGCTAAGGTACTAAACCTAGTACTATACCTAGTACCTTAGCGTTGTGTATTTCTATGAGAACTTGTCCAAAGACAGCAGTGGGTCTATAAGGAACTTGAGTTCAGTGTCGTGATCTGGTACTACTTTTCAAGAAGGCAGTTCGGCAACACGTATCAAGGTCCTTCACAACGTTCATATCTTTTAACATAATTTCACTTTTTGCAATCTAGAACAAGGAAATAATCCTTATGAGGAGAAATGACATCATACCCACCCACACTCTCTTTGGTTTCACTCCTCTTGACAGAGGTGTAACTAAGGTATCGCAAGTAGGACGTGTACCCTGAGTACTGCTTGAGGAAGGGCTCTAATGAGCAGTTTCTATTGGCCATCGAAGTTTCCGTTGCCAGCTGTGAGATCATTCAGCAATTTAAAACTAATTGACATAGGCACTAATTTTTCTAGACAGGCCCCTACTCTTGGATGCTCAGATAGAGTCATTCTTGGCTAATTTGATGGCACTTATTACAAGTAGGCTAAAGACAAAAGATTAGAGCGCCTTAGGAAGTCAATTGAAAGAATATGCCTTTCTCATTTGAGTCTACCTTCTGTGTTTTTTTGGGAAAAAATTGTCAGCTGCTGTGATGAAGTGTGCTTTCCATTAGACCAACTGGGAGGAAGCTGGCTAAAGCTCTTTAGGTGGATAGGTTCAACTGGACTGTAAACATCCTGTCTTCCTCAGGGTCATAAGACCCTTCCAACCTCCCTTTGGAACCTTTCACTCAGGCATGACAAGTGTCTATTATCATCTGACTAAATCTGAGGCAGTAGATTTAAAAGACACAGAGACAGGGCTGGAAGGTGGAGTGTGGGTAAGTGTGAGAAACTGTTCACACAGAACACCCTTGTTCTCCAAACGGTATTGCCAATCATGCTACTTGATGGCTCCAGGGGCCTCAAATCATCCCCTGTGCTGCTTCTTCACAGCTTGACTAAAATATTTTTATGTCCAAATACATTTCTACTTCAATCTCTTAGCTCTCCTCCAACTTCCCAGGGAAGTGTGGAAATTCTTACTTGCTGCAGCACATAAAGTTTATCACAAGCTTCAAGGAGGTTTAAAGTTTTAGGGTCTCTTCCTAAAACTTTGTCACTTAAGTGTCCACACTGGTAGACCAGCATAACATTAGAGCTTAGGATTGACTGAGGTGAGTGTTCAATTAAAGAGAAACAAGCAGAAATATTGAGGACATTCAGAACTGTTGCCAGAGTCTCTATGCCTTTAATTAAATAAGGTTCTTGCCTCTCACTGGTCAAGAATGAGCACGTAAGGCACACCAGGAAAGCTTTATTGAAGAGGCTTGCAAGCAGAGGTAAGGAAGGCCTAGGCAATGCTTACCACCCGTCTCACAGAACGAAGGACTTGCACGGGCTTTTAAATACTTGAGTGTGAAAAAGATTCATGTTTATTCAGAGGCACAGGCGGGGTTTTCCGGTAACTAGCCAGTTTTGGGTGGGGATAGGCTACCGAAGGTGCACGCGCAGCTGCTTTCTAAGATGGCTCCTGTCCCACAGGCCTCTGGAATTCATAGTAGGACTTATGGGGTGTCATGCCTGTGCAGTCTCTCACTCTGAGTTCGATTCCCCAGCTGCGGCTGCTGCCCTTCACAGCCCCTGGTGAAAGGTCACACAGGGGTCACAGGTGGATGTTCGACGCATATCTCTGGGGCTCGTTTCATCTGGTTGCTTCTGAGAGACAACTTTAAAGAAGTTCGTGGGCTAGTTTATGATACCTGCCCCATTGTTCTGGGGAATGTCTTTGTTTCTGTGCCCTGGCCCATTTCCTGTTACTCTGTCACTTTGTTTATGTGAATTGCAGATTTGGGGGCCCCTCTGTTCTCTTAGATCTTTGGATCCAGAAGTACAAGGAATGACAAAACACTCTTGTTGACTCCAGTAAACAACCAGGAACTCATATCAAGAAAGGCATCTTGTCTCCCACCAGTACCCACAGGAGCTATATGGAAGACACCGGACATTCGTACATTGGACAGAGCTTTTAAAGCAGCCCTCTCATACTTCTTGGCAGCATTCTCTGGGCTCACCAGTGTGGTAATATGGCAGACAGGAGGGCCATCACAAAGCTATGCTGGTCAGGACTATATAACCCCTTCTGGAAGATCTCAGGTTGCTGCTAAGAATCAGAAAATAACTAAGTGATATGCTTCCTTCTTTCCGCACCCTGGCCAACTTCTCCATCTACCACAGAACTCACAACTTGAACATACACAACACCCTCCAGGGTTTATCCCCTAGGATGTTCTACCCCACAAATTTAACTCATATATGCTCTTTGCAGGCTTGTCAGTGAGTCACGAAAAATAGGGTTTGGAGAAAAGTATGTGGAGCTGCAACAGACTCTCAGAGTTGGAAGCAACAAATCTGTGAAAGTGCCTCAATAGTGTTGAGCACATAATAGGTACTCAATAAAAAAAAATTTTTTTTTTTTTTTTGGTCTATTCTTCTAGTTCACAATGTACCTGAGGTGTAAATCATTCTGGACAACTCTGCTAGAATCTTCTTTTCTTATAAGGATAATAAATACATTTCTCTGAGCCGTCAGTCAAGAACTGACTTGATGGCAACTGGTTACTGCTTAGATTCCTCTTATTATATTTACTCCTGGAGCCTTTACAGAACAACATTTATCTCTTTTTGCACGTAAAACATTCAAAAGCAGCCATTTCGTTTCCTAAATATTCAATATAACGATCCCCAAGTTTTTAACCAATCTGTTTATGGCCTGATTTTGAGGCCTTCATCATCCTGTTTACTCCCTGTAAATACACTCTTGTCTTTCTCCCTCCTGAAAGGTAACCAGGAATTGAACACTATGCTGTGTGGGGAGGGGGTGGGGGGAAGGAGGCAGCAGCTAAGTCTTCACTAAAATACACTTTCTCCTTCTTCCATAGTAGTTGGGTGCATGGCTACTCAGCTAGAGATGACATTTCCCAGCCTCCCTTGCAGCTAGATATTGTCATGGAGCATAAGAGAATGAGCAGAAACATATATCCACTAGTGAATACCTGTTCCCATCAAGTTGATTCCAACTCATAGCGACCCTATAGGACAAAGTAGAACTGCCCATAGGGTTTCCAAGAAGCAGCTGGTGGATTCAAACTGCCAACCTTTTGGTTAGCAGCCAATCTCTTAATAACTATGGTTTAAAACCACTGTTGCTGAGTCGATTCCGACTCATAGCGACCCTAGAGGACAGAGTAGAACTACCCCATAGAGTTTCCAAGGAGCGCCTGGCGGATTCGAACTGCCGACCTTTTGGATGGCAGCCATAGCACTTAACCACTTAAACTATGGTTTAGCAGTCTCATTTTCTAGTCATCTCAGGAGTTTAGATATATTTCTGAACTCGTTTTAGAGTATCTACGAGATTTTCTATAATCTCTTCACCAGTTTGGATCTTAGTCTCTCAGTATTCCCATTCCAGAGTCTTAAGAAAAAGTCCAATTGGGCCAGCTCAGCCAACAGAGTCATAGGTCGGGTGTCCACTCTGGTTCAACCATCGGTGGCCAAGACGACAGAATCTTGAGATAAAACTATGACAGCCTAAATTCACGTCTTCGAGTGATGATGAGAAGCAATTTCAGATAAACGCACGGGGCTAAGCATGAACTCCTAGTCACATAGAGTTTCTGGAACTGCAAAGTCAAGGACCAGATCTTAGGTTACGCATCCATACCTAAGCACTGACAACTGAGGATCCAGTGTGCAAAACTGCCCTGCTCACTTGTGGTAAATCATTATAGTGGTGGCCTCCAGTGAACAAAACCTCCTGGTGTTTGCACCCTTGTGTAGCCCCCTCCCACACTGACTCTAGACTTGATCATGTGACTTGCTTTGGCCAATGAGACATTAGCAAAATGATGCCAGCAGAGGCTTGATTAGTGCTTGCATATTGGGGCTTGTCCTCTTGAAATATTCCTTCTTGGAAGCTAAATGCCATGGTATGAAGAAACTTGCGCTACATTGCCAAATGGTGAGAGGTATTAGAGGATGAGAGGCCATCTTAGATGTCCTAGTCCCAGCCGGGCTTCCAGCTAAATGTAGCCCATGAGTGACCTCAGCTACACCATGTGGAACAAAACCACTCAGTTGATACCAGTCAGTCCACAAAATCATGAAAAGTAATAAATTGCTGTTGTTTTAGGTCACAAAGATTTATGGTATTTTATAAAATAAATTCTTTAGATAACTGAACTTTTCTACATAACTGAAATACCTCCCCTCTCTAAAATCTCCTTGACTACAAAACCCATCTGGAAATCCAGGTGTCTGGCCCAGGACTCTTGGAGAAAATGTTCTGACAGTGGAAATGTAGCCAAAGGACCCTTGAAATGGGATCCTGAGATGTCTTCCTTTCCTCCTGTCTTCCTGAAAACAAATCCTGAAAAATAAAAAAGAAATCCTTAAACAAGGCATAAGAATGTTCCATAACTAGCCAGGTAAGACCAAGTTCTCAAACAGTGCCCCGCACTTCCCTGTTACATAATTTCTTTCCTCCTCAATAAATACATCAACATTAAGGAAAGGCTGTGACTCTTTCTAGTTCTCCTGAAACACCAAGAAAGAAAACTCTCATTGAATGTCTCCTGTTCTCTTGATCAGTTTCCTGTGAGCTGGCCCAATGTCTGGTGGGTTGTATGGCCTTAAAGCTAAAGAAAAAAAAAAAATTCTGGTTAATGCCAGAGAGATTACCCAGAGAGATAAAATTCACCATCTCCTGAGGTCATTAAAAACAGTGGGTACGATGTCTCAGGAGTCCCTGGGTGGTGCAAACGATTAAGTGCTTGACTGCTAACTGAAAGACTGGCAGTTCAAACCCACTCAGAGGTACCTTGAAAGATAGGCCTGGTGATCTGCTTCAGAAAGGCCACAGTCTTGAAAACTCTGTGGAGAACAGTTTTACTCTGCATATATTGGGTCATCATGAGTCGCAGTTTCACACGACATCCCCATTACTTGGCCTAATAACATGTTTAGTGCTTCTTTTCTACCTCCTGGTTCCTTGCATAGTGCCTGGGTTCTTAAAAGCTTCCAAGTGGTCATCCAAGGCACAACAATTGGTCTCTATTCGCCTAGAGCAACAGAGGAAGAAGTAGAATAAGGAACAGGAGGAGATATGGAATGTGTTGCTAACTGCCTCCATGAATAACTGGTGGGGCAGTGGTTAAGAGCTCAGCTGCTAACCAAAAAGGTTGGCAGTTGAAATCTACCAGCCACTCCTTGGAAACCCTATGAGGCAGTTCTACTCTGTCCTACAGGGTTGCTATCAGTCAGAATAGACTTGAGGGCATCAGGGTTTTTTTTTTGGTTGCCATGAGACCATAAGAACTGGATGGTACCCAGCTACTATGACCAAACATTTTGAGCAAAAAGTCTATAGAAGAGTCCTGATCAAAACAGGGTAAATGCAGGAAAAAAAAAGTTACTGTCGAGTTGATTCCGACTCATAGTGACCCTATAGGACAGAGTAGAACTGCCCCATATGGTTTCCAAGGACCACCTGGTAGATTTGAACCACAGACCTTTTGGTTAGCAGCAAAGAATTTAAAATTTAAAATGCAGAAAAGAATTTAAAATTCTCAAGGAATCCAGAATTTCTGGGGCCATGGGGGCTGAATGAATCCCTGAAACTAATGCGCGGAGATAATCTTTAAACCTTAAACCAAAAAAAATCTCCTGAAGTCTTCCTAAAACTAAACAATAGTCTAGCTTAACTAGTAAAAAATGTCTGCTTTGAGCATTGTGCTCTTTGCAGGACTATATGGGATCAAAGTAACAACAGCAACTCAAAAGATTAGATAGGAACTTTAGGGGGCAGTGAGCTTATGTTAATGTGGGAGGAACAACTCAGAAACGAAAAGGAGAGTGAGAAGAGTTACATAACTCAAAGAATGTAATCAATGTTACTGAATTGTGGTGAATGGGTGTATGTTTTGCTGTACATATTCTCAACAACAATATAAAATTTTAAAAATGATATTGTGGTCCCAAGAAGTATGGATGGGGCACAGTGACCATATCAGGCATTGTAGATCGGTGTTGTTATAGTCATTCTACTTTTGTAAAAACAAATACACCCTATGCAATAAAAAAAAAAAAAACTTTACAGGGGGAAAAAAAAGAATGTAACCAATGTCATTAAGTAATATGTGTGAAACCTGTTGAATTGGAATCACCAAAAATATATTATTTAAAAAATAAATCTCTTTTGTTTTTAAGCACCAAAATTTGAGGTTATTACTACAGCAGAATCTAGCCCATCCTAGCTAACACCCTCTCCCTCCCATGATCTGTGCCATCTGTGCTTTCGAAGAGTAAACCTTATATCTCATCCAATGGACGGAAAACAACAGGCTCCATGTGCAAAAAGAAGGCTCCGCTGTTTTGTTTATTTCTTAATGAATTCAGGCTATTTCCCAATGATTAGTGCTTCACCTCTCCTGGAAACAATTTATCCTTTAAGTAATTTATTCTAGATTCTCACCTGAGGACCATATCAAGCTCTATAGTCTTCCTTCTTCCCCTTTCTGAAAAATATACTTCTCTGTCTCTAGTTTTCAGGCATCTCTCTCTTTAATTCCACAAGTCCTAAAAACATAAAAGGGTATTTAGAGGCTTCATTTTCAGGTTCTTACAACCCTAGGACACAATTCATTCAAGTCAAAAACAGAAAGTTTCTCTCTTTTAATCACCCCTTCTGGATTTCATTTCCCTCATTCGGTTACCTCTCACTATTTTAATTTAACCCAAAGGCTGACCGTTTATGAGCATGGCCAGCCAGAGGAATCCTTTTCTTCAGATGTCTCTTTCATGTCTTTCTACACTGGGCTAGTCTCACTGTCCCCTGTTATTCATCACTGCTTAACACTCATTCAACAAACATTTCCCAAGTGCCTACTATGTTTCCTTGGAAACTCGATGGGGCAGTTCTACTCTGTCCTACAGGGTCACTATGAGTCGGAAGCCACTCGACGGCAGTGGGTAGTGGAACTATGTTTTAAGAAAATGCTTGGTGTGGGATATGGTCTCTGCCCTCAAGGAAGTTACCTTAAAAAATGTCAAGTAGACACTAGACAAGTGGGTAAGAACCACAACACAAGGGGTCTGGAATGTCCTACATAAGTAGCATAAGAAAGTGCCTAAGAGCATAAACTAAAAACAGACAGTCCTGGGTTTAAATCTAGGTCTCAATTTCCGCATCTGTGCAACCAGGAAAGTAACAAAGGACTGTTCAAAGAATAAAATCAGACAACACAAGTGTAAAAATGACATGGCGGGGCATCTGACCTCGTCTAACTTCACATACGAGAAGGAGAATCAAAATCAACAGCCCATGCTGGTTCTTACAAGGCAGGAATCAGACATGCCTCCACCTTTCAACCTTTTTACCAATTATGACACCAACCGTCCCTTCCACGGCACTCTCTACTCCTCTGCTGGGTTTAATAATTTGTTGCAATGACCACAAAGAACTCACAGACAATATTCATAATTATGGAGTTTATTAGGGAAGTAACAGGTTACAGTTCAGGTTCAGGAATGCTCAGGATACAGTTCTTTGATCAGGACAGCCTCTTCTCAGTGTCTTTGCAGGCACATCTTTCTCTGGCCCCTTGGCCTCTGCCCTATTCAGGTAAGTGTTACAAAGCTCTTTTAGCTCTGCCGATAAGTAGCCGGAGGCACTCCACTCTGCCAGTAAGCCTCCAGTCCAAAGGTGCTCAACTCTCTTGCTCTGTGGCTTGGGAAGCCCACTTCGCCGTCTCCTGCCAGTCTCCCGGTTCTGCTGCCTCTGCTGCCACCATTTCTCTGCGGCTGTTTCTCACCATCTCTGGTGTCACAGCTCTCTGTCTGTCTCCTGAATCTAGGAGGATCTCAGCACAAGGATCCCGGGTCCAAAGGATGCACTCCACTCTTGACTCTTCTTTCCTGGTGGTGTTGAAATCCTCTCTTCCCACCTCCGGGATGGCTCATTTTAAGCCTAGTCAGATGGAAAAACCGACCAATCCCCTCATTAGGGCTGCATACACCTATCTGCATGGTTGTACCCCCACAAGGTGTCATGCGCCTTATTTATATTATTAGCAAACTTGCCAATCCCTTTGGTGGGTCACAAGCACCTCATTTGCATAGTCTCACCCAGTCATTTGGTAGGAGTTACAAAGACCATGCTACAAGGGCCATATTTATTCACTGCACCACAATAAGTTATGCACTTAGCTATATTTAATGCCACTATTATCATGAAGGTGATGGCCAATAATTGAAAATTTAACCATGGGTGTGACTCTTCAAATTTGTATCTCAGAAATATTAAGAATTGAATACACTAACAAGAAAGAACAAAGAGTCAGCCTAAAGTCCAGAAAGGCAATTAAGAGGCTGATGCAGTAGTCAATGGTTCAAATAAGAACCTGAACCATAGCAGAAGGGATGAAAGCAGAGGAACGATTTCTAGGATATTAAGACAGAATTAACAGAACTTAGTAATCAAGTGACTATGGGAGGGTGATGGAAGGAGGAGTTAAGAACGACTTTTGAATTTATGACTTCTGGAACTGAGCAGATGATAGCACCATTCACCAACGAGGGAAACACAGAGAGTAACAGAATTTTCGGGGAAAGGAAGACGATAAATTTAATTTCAAGCACACGAAATCTGAAGATGCCATGAAACATTATAAGGGGGTAGTGGCGGTTCAGGGGTAGAATTCTTGCCCTCCATGCAGGAGACGCAGGTTTGATTCCAGGCCAATGCACCTCATGTGCAGCTACCGCCTGTCTGTCAGCGGAGGCTTGTGTGTTGCTATGATGCTGAATACGTTTCAGTGGAGCTTCCCGACTAAGACAGACTAGGAAGAAAAGCCTGCCGATCTGCAACTCATCATGGGGACAGGACGGCACAAGACCAGGCAGCATTTCATTCTGTTGTGGATGAGGTCTCCGTAAGTCAGGGTGGAATGCTAGCAACTTGACTCAATGGCCACTAACAACCATGACTAATGGCCTTTGAGCATCTTTTCATATGCTTATTGCCCATTTGGATAGTTCTTTAATGAAATGTCTAGTCAAGTCCTTTGCCCATTTTTTAACTGAGTTGTTCATCTTTTTGTTGTTGAGTTGTTGCTGTTGTTCTTGCTGTCAGCTGTTGTTGAGTCCGCCTCTGATTCATGGAGACCCCATGCACAACGGAATAAAATACTGCCTAGTCCTACACCACTCACATGATCGGCTGCAGAATGGACCGCTGTGATCCATGGGGTTTTCATTACCTGATTTTTCAGAAGATTGCCACCGGCCTTTCTTAGTTCATCTTAGTCTGGAAGCTCCACGGAAACCTATTCAGCGTCATATTCAGCAAATCTCCACTGACAGACAGGGGTCTCCCACAACGAGGTTGAGAATTTTACCACTGAGTCACCACAGATAAAACCCAAACCCGTTGCCATCAAGTTGATTCTGACTGACAACGATTCTATAGGACAAAGTAGAACTGCCCCACAGGGTTTCCAAAGAGTAAGTGGTGGATTCGAACGGCCGGCCTTTTGATTAGCAGCCTTAGCTCTTAACCACTGTGCCTTAATATATATTCTGGAT